>NC_090172.1:1915000-2040000 GCF_024679245.1 Pseudorasbora parva | reverse complement strand
CAGTTTAAGGGTAGAGTTAGGGACAGGTGTGGTGGTGTGTGTCAGTTTAAGGGTAGAGTTAGGGTCAGGTGTGGTGGTGTGGGTCAGTTTAAGGGTAGAGTTAGGGTCAGGTGTAGTGGTGAGGGTCAGTTTAAGGGTAGAGTTAGGGTCAGGTGTAGTGGTGAGGGTCAGTTTAAGGGTAGAGTTAGGGTCAGGTGTGGTGGAGTGGGTCAGTTTAAGGGTAGAGTTAGGGTCAGGTGTGGTGGTGTGGGTCAGTTTAAGGGTAGAGTTAGGGTCAGGTGTGGTGGAGTGGGTCAGTTTAAGGGTAGAGTTAGGGTCAGGTGTGGTGGTGTGGGTCAGTTTAAGGGTAGAGTTAGGGTCAGGTGTAGTGGTGAGGGTCAGTTTAAGGGTAGAGTTAGGGTCAGGTGTAGTGGTGAGGGTCAGTTTAAGGGTAGAGTTAGGGTCAGGTGTGGTGGAGTGGGTCAGTTTAAGGGTAGAGTTAGGGTCAGGTGTGGTGGTGTGGGTCAGTTTAAGGGTAGAGTTAGGGACAGGTGTGGTGGTGTGGGTCAGTTTAAGGGTAGAGTTAGGGTCAGGTGTGGTGGTGTGGGTCAGTTTAAGGGTAGAGTTAGGGTCAGGTGTGGTGGTGTGGGTCAGTTTAAGGGTAGAGTTAGGAACAGGTGTGGTGGTGAGGGTCAGTTTAAGGGTAAAGTTAGGGTCAGGTGTGGTGGTGTGGGTCAGTTTAAGGGTAGAGTTAGGGTCAGGTGTGGTGGTGTGGATCAGTTTAAGGGTAGAGTTAGGGTCAGGTGTGGTGGTGTGGGTCAGTTTAAGGGTAGAGTTAGGGTCAGGTGTAGTGGTGTGGGTCAGTTTAAGGGTAGAGTTAGGGTCAGGTGTGGTGGTGTGGATCAGTTTAAGGGTAGAGTTAGGGTCAGGTGTGGTGGTGTGTGTCAGTTTAAGGGTAGAGTTAGGGACAGGTGTGGTGGTGTGGGTCAGTTTAAGGGTAGAGTTAGGGACAGGTGTGGTGGTGAGGGTCAGTTTAAGGGTAGAGTTAGGGTCAGGTGTGGTGGTGTGGGTCAGTTTAAGGGTAGAGTTAGGGACAGGTGTGGTGGTGTGGGTCAGTTTAAGGGTAGAGTTAGGGTCAGGTGTGGTGGTGTGGGTCAGTTTAAGGGTAGAGTTAGGGACAGGTGTAGTGGTGTGGGTCAGTTTAAGGGTAGAGTTAGGGTCAGGTGTAGTGGTGTGGGTCAGTTTAAGGGTAGAGTTAGGGTCAGGTGTGGTGGTGTGGGTCAGTTTAAGGGTAGAGTTAGGGACAGGTGTGGTGGTGTGTGTCAGTTTAAGGGTAGAGTTAGGGTCAGGTGTGGTGGTGTGGGTCAGTTTAAGGGTAGAGTTAGGGTCAGGTGTGGTGGTGTGGGTCAGTTTAAGGGTAGAGTTAGGGACAGGTGTGGTGGTGTGGGTCAGTTTAAGGGTAGAGTTAGGGTCAGGTGTGGTGGTGTGGGTCAGTTTAAGGGTAGAGTTAGGGACAGGTGTGGTGGTGTGGGTCAGTTTAAGGGTAGAGTTAGGGTCAGGTGTGGTGGTGTGGATCAGTTTAAGGGTAGAGTTAGGGTCAGGTGTGGTGGTGTGGGTCAGTTTAAGGGTAGAGTTAGGGTCAGGTGTAGTGGTGTGGGTCAGTTTAAGGGTAGAGTTAGGGTCAGGTGTAGTGGTGTGGGTCAGTTTAAGGGTAGAGTTAGGGTCAGGTGTGGTGGTGTGGGTCAGTTTAAGGGTAGAGTTAGGGACAGGTGTGGTGGTGAGGGTCAGTTTAAGGGTAGAGTTAGGGTCAGGTGTGGTGGTGTGGGTCAGTTTAAGGGTAGAGTTAGGGTCAGGTGTGGTGGTGTGGGTCAGTTTAAGGGTAGAGTTAGGGTCAGGTGTGGTGGTGTGGGTCAGTTTAAGGGTAGAGTTAGGGACAGGTGTGGTGGTGTGGGTCAGTTTAAGGGTAGAGTTAGGGTCAGGTGTGGTGGTGTGGGTCAGTTTAAGGGTAGAGTTAGGGTCAGGTGTGGTGGTGTGGGTCAGTTTAAGGGTAGAGTTAGGGTCAGGTGTGGTGGTGTGGGTCAGTTTAAGGGTAGAGTTAGGGTCAGGTGTGGTGGTGTGGGTCAGTTTAAGGGTAGAGTTAGGGACAGGTGTGGTGGTGTGGGTCAGTTTAAGGGTAGAGTTAGGGTCAGGTGTGGTGGTATGGGTCAGTTTAAGGGTAGAGTTAGGGTCAGGTGTGGTGGTGTGGGTCAGTTTAAGGGTAGAGTTAGGGACAGGTGTGGTGGTGAGGGTCAGTTTAAGGGTAGAGTTAGGGACAGGTGTGGTGGTGTGGGTCAGTTTAAGGGTAGAGTTAGGGTCAGGTGTGGTGGTGTGGGTCAGTTTAAGGGTAGAGTTAGGGTCAGGTGTGGTGGTGTGGGTCAGTTTAAGGGTAGAGTTAGGGTCAGGTGTGGTGGTGTGGGTCAGTTTAAGGGTAGAGTTAGGGACAGGTGTGGTGGTGTGGGTCAGTTTAAGGGTAGAGTTAGGGACAGGTGTGGTGGTGTGGGTCAGTTTAAGGGTAGAGTTAGGGTCAGGTGTGGTGGTGTGGGTCAGTTTAAGGGTAGAGTTAGGGTCAGGTGTGGTGGTGTGGGTCAGTTTAAGGGTAGAGTTAGGGTCAGGTGTGGTGGTGTGGGTCAGTTTAAGGGTAGAGTTAGGGTCAGGTGTGGTGGTGTGGGTCAGTTTAAGGGTAGTAAGGGAAGTGTGTGATTACAAATGTAACTACAGAAATTAATTACAGACGTAATTACATGCAGGTATTTTTAAAATGTAAGTACAATGTAAAAACATGTATGTACACAATAAGTGCATTGTATCTAATGATTAATTACAATATTAGTACATAGTAGTTAACGCTACTTAATATAAAGTGGGTCCGCTCAAACTGTTGATGAGTTTGTGAACGTAAAGATGCTGTTGTGGCTCTTTTAGGCGGTGAGGACGGGTATCAGAATGTGACCCTGTCTCTGATGAGGGAAGCCTCGGTGAACACCACCGGAGCTCAGGAGTGGTGGGACATCAGTATCGCAGACTGCCGCAGCTCCTGTGGCGTCTTACCCATGGTCATCTTTAACGACAAAGTCAGCCCTCCAAGTTTGGGCTTCCTAGCAGGATATGGGTACACAGTCACCATTCCCTTCCATGAGACTGACTGCACACTGCAAAAAATGCTCTTCTAATTTAGTATTTTTGTCTTGTTTCCAGTCCAAATATCTAAAAATGCTTAAATCAAGATGCATTTACTAGATAAGTAAAATATATTTTTCCTTGTTTTGTTGAAATTAAAATCTAAATGAAGTGAGTTTTTGCTTAAAACAGGCAAAATGATCTGCCAATGGGGTGAGAAAAATAATCTTAATTCTGTTTGGGACGGAATCAAGAAACAAGATTATTTTTCTTACCCCATTGGCAGATCATTTTGCCTGTGTTAAAGGAACTGTATGTAAGAATGTATTTCAATGAATCATAAAATGGCCGTTGATATGTCACTAGACATTCAGAAATCATGTTAATGTCATATACTCATATCACTGACAGCAGTAGTCCGGCAGGATATTGTCATTATAAAGTTGTTGTTGCAGCTCAACTGATGTTGATGATGTCATGATGTCGTGTTTTGGCCTGAAGCTCCGCCCTCCACCTATCGACCAATCACGAAGTCAGTATTTCGGGTTGCCAGATCTGCTCTAGTTACCACAGCTGCAGATCTACAAACATTCTCCTGATCCTGCAGCCAATCTGGCAACCTCGAGTCAGGGGGAGGGGGTAGTGATTGCAGGACCAGTTTTGGCCACAATCTTACATACACTTCCTTTAAGCAAAAACTCACTTCATTTTGATTTTATTTTCAACAAAACAAGAAAAAACACCATGTTATTTTACTCATATAGTAAATGCATCTTGATTTAAGAATTGTTCGATATTTAGACTAGAAACAAGACAAAATGACTGAGTAAGAAGAGCATGTTTTCCTGTATTTATACCTCTCTCTCCTCCTCCCGCAGGATTATGGGCCTGTACGTGTCGGTGGTTCTGGTCATCGGTAAGTTCGTGCGAGGCTTCTTCAGCGAGATCTCTCACTCCATCATGTTCGAAGAGCTGCCGTGTGTGGACCGCATCCTCAAAATATGCATGGACATTTTCCTGGTGCGGGAAACCGGAGAACTGGAGCTGGAGGAAGAGCTTTACTCAAAACTCATCTTCCTCTATCGCTCTCCAGAGACCATGATCAAGTGGACTAGAGAGAAGAGTCAGGACTGAGCGTGTTTTGTGGCTGATGCAGCATCGTAACGTCCTTCGGCTGGAAGCGGTCGAGCTTTGCTGCTTTGTATAAGTTGGATGAGTCGATGTCTTACGAGCAGCGAGTCTAACGGCGTTTCTCCAGCGTTACGGAGCGGCTCTGATGGACGCTGTTGGCTTCTTTGCACTCAGAGGTTGGATGACGGGGGTCAGGTTAAGCCTCCGTGTGTTATTCTGCCTGAACTGTGTTTAGTTTTTCAGCAAAGCTTGAAAAATCAGCCTTTCTCAGTGTATCTCAGTGTGACTGATTCAGTGACTGATTCAATGACTGCGACTGATTCAGTGACTGACTGATTCAATGACAGCGACTTATTCAGTGACTGACTCAATGACTGCGACTGATTCAGTGACTGACTGATTCAATGACAGCGACTTATTCAGTGACTGACCGATTCAATGACTGGGACTGATTCAATGACTGTGACTGAGTCAGTGACTGATTCAGATGTGTTCAGTGACTGCATCTGATTCAATGACTGTGACTGATTCAATGACTGTGACTGATTCAGTGACAGCGACTGATTCAGTGACTGACTGATTCAATGACTGCGACTGATTCAGTGAGTGACTGATTCAATGACAGCGACTGATTCAGTGACTGACTGATTCAGTGACAGCGACTGATTTAGTGACTGACTGATTCAATGACTGTGACTGATTCAGTGACTGACTGATTCAATGACTGCGACTGATTCAGTGACTGATTCAGACGTGTTCAGTGACTGATTTAGTAACTGCGACTGATTCAGTGACTGCGACTGATTCAGTGGCTGCGACTGATTCAGTGACTGATTCAGACGTGTTCAGTGACTGAGACTGATTCAGTAACTGCGACTGATTCAATGACAGTGAATCAGTTGCAGTGATTGAATCAGTCAGTGACTGATTCAGATGTGTTCAGTGACGATGACTGATTTAGTGACTGATTCAGATGTGTTCAGTGTCTGCAACTGATTCAATGACTGAGACTGATTCAGTAACTGTGACTGATTCAGATGTGTCAGTGACGGTGACTGATTCAGTGACTGATTCAGTTGTGTTCAGTGTCTGCAACTGATTCAGTGACTGAGACTGATTCAGTAACTGCGACTGATTCAGATGTGTTCAGTGACTGAGACTGATTCAGTAACTGCGACTGATTCAGATGTGTTCAGTGACGGTGACTGATTCAGTGACTGATTCAGATGTGTTCAGTGTCTGCAACTGATTCAGTGACTGAGACTGATTCAGTAACTGCGACTGATTCAATAACACTGAATCAGTTGCAGTGATTGAATCAGTCAGTGCCTGATTCAGACATGTTCAGTGACTGATTCAATGACTGTAACGGATTCAGTGAACATTGGTCACACAATAGCAGGACCGTCAAAGTGGAAATCCAAACACTATTAAAGTGAATATCACTAAACTACATCTGGGTCATATTTTACCGCAGAATAACAGGAAGCTATTTTTTGGGATTATTAAGATAGTTCTATAATACATTATACATATTTAAAATAAGCATAACTTGAAGGCAAACCCAACAAATACTCGCTGATAAATCAGTGTTTAAATATTCCAGAACTATCATGAAAAATGCAAATAAACTTGATCATGCAAATAGGCTTTATTTTCATTAAGCAAAAAGAAATCACAAATAATTTCTTGTAATCAGGATTCAAACACATTATAATGATCTTTGTGTTTAAACTACGCATTTATGTAAAATTAGAGTAAAAATCCATGTTCAAATTTATCATAGCACGTCATAACTAAAGTTAACACTAGTTTGTGTCCTATTTGTTTTCATAAGCATAACATCAACATCTCATTTAACCAGTATTATCACTTATAGTCCATTATGCAGATTTGTTTGATTTATTCCTAAAAATGTCTCTCTTTTCTGAGCCCTGTGTGGTTTTGAGGTGAACTATGACCCAGACGCGTCGATGGATGTGCTGCTTTTGTTCTGATACTACAGCTCAAGTGTTTACAAGGAGGAGAGCCATGTATTATTCAATACAATTTCTGATCAAACACGAATCATTTCTCCTCATAAAGAACACAACCAAACTACATTTGCTGCGTTGTGAGTGCCACAATTGAGTGCTGGAATGCTGTCTGTATGTCTGAAGCGCACGCTGTGTAATAATGAGTGTGCCAAAGTTCATCTGTAATGGAAGAATCATATCCACTGTATGTTTATGCAAAGGGACACAAGCACATTCTCTTTGCTTCCTTTTGTCTTCAGAAATCAAACGAGCCTGTAAAAATGTCTTGCCGAGTCGCTAAATTGAGAACTCGAGAATGTTGCATAATTAAAATACTGTACAAACGACTGAATTACTGAGTGTTTAAAAGGTTATATTGATTTAAAGGTGCACTATGCAACTTTTCGTCCACTGGAGGGCGCCTGTTCTGAACGGCTCGCGAGTAGCGGGACTTTTATTATGACGGGACGGGACACAGTCGCCGGGCGGCCACACTTCCGCTTTTTCCGGTCAGGTAAAGCAGCTATTGTTATCATATCAGATACATTTAAGGGGCCAAGGGCTTCGGCCATCCGTCCGCTCTCTTCCCTGAACTGAACTGAAGGTTCCAGGTTGGCTGGTGGTTATGTTGCCCGCATACCGCCTCCCATGGCCAAGACTGGTATTACGACACCTGTTGGTCCGGGGCTAGTAATGCTAATGCTAATTAAGGTTGATATCTCTGCAGCACTATAACTTGACATTTTTTTAATGACATCCTCGCCCTTATTTCTTCTCATTCTTTTAATGCGTGTAGGTCATTTTTTGGATATTTTTACACAGGGCACCTTTAAACCGGAGGCGCATATTCACATGGTCAATGCAATATGATACAAGCACACACACACACACAAAACATGCAGCTATGAAGTGTTTCAAAATGGCAACTTTATTCACGTGCAAGTGGAGACAAATTATGAAATTATATTTCATATGATATGGATTTAAATATCAGCTTTCACAGCAAACATCCGCTAGTCGTCGTCCTCCAAGAGGTACTCGCTGATTTCCCTCTTCATCAGAGATCTGCGGGAAGAAACGCCAGACATGTTTCCATTCGTTTTTATGTGCATTTTGAGACGTCACATAAAAACGGCAAGATCGGCACTCAATCGAGTCTATAATCTTTTTATTGGATAAAAGTCATACAATAAAAACAGAAAACAGTCAATGTTGCAAAGTTAATCAATTCTGGAACAACTTCAATTGCGGCTATAAAGCATCTCATTCTCAACAGAAGACAACAGTGTCACTATTCAGCTCAAGTCAGTTTTTATTTTCAAAACAGATGGATAATATTTTCTGAATTTAATTATTTGTGTGTGTGTGTGTGTGTGTGTGTGTGTGTGCTTGTTCCGCACACATGCTTCTGAAGACTTGATTATACGAGTCGTCTGAAACACTTTAATGCTGCTTTATTTTCTATTTTTGCCCCAAATCCTCATTTATTTTTAGTGTGTGAAAAAGAGCATTTTGTGTTCCGCGGAAAACTGTGAGTAAATGATGACTAGTTATTATTTTAGCTTACAGAGCAGCATTTCCCACCTTTTCTGCCTGTTCTCCGCCTCTGTTATGATGTAAGGTGGAAGTGTGTCGACTGCTCCCTGTGGGAAAGAGTAAGATCAAACATTAATTATATACACTGATTAGGCATAACATTATGACCTAATGTGTTGATCCCCCTTTACTGCAAAAACAACCCTGACTTGTCTCTGATGGACTCCACTAGACCCCTGAAGGTGTGCTGTGGTATCTGGCACCAAGATGTTAGCAGCAGAGCCTTTAAGTCTTGTAAGTTGCGAGGTGGGGCCCCATGGATCGGACTTGTTTGTTCAGCTCATCCCACAGATGCTCGATTGGATTGAGATCTGGGGAATCTGGAGGCCGAGTCGACGCCTCAAACTGGTTGTTGTGCTCCTCAAACCATTCCTGAAGCATTTGTGCTTTGTGTCAGGAGCATTATCCTGCTGGAAGAGCCACAGCCACCAGAATACCGTTTCCATCAAAGGCTGAACGTGGTCTCGGCAAAGCTTAGGTAGGTGGAGCGTGTCAAAGTAACATCCACATGGATGGAGGACCCAAGGTTTCCCAGCAGAACATTGGCCAAAGCATCACACTGCCTCTGCCGGCAAAATGTTCACTTCCTGCCTAATATATGCCACCCACTAACAGGAGCCGTGATGAAGAGATCATCAGTGTAAAATGTCCCACTATAGGGCTATTTAAATGAACATTTATATACATTTTAAAGTTCCCCAATTTGGTTTATGTGTAGAGTACACACAACATTCAGATGGCATGAGCGTTTCTCACCATGTCCTTGATGGTGAGTCCACAGCTGTAACACAACAGGGTCTTCAGGTCCGGATGCGCAGGCAACCTGAAATGCATTAAAGATGCACATCAACCACACTGCAAAAAAATGCTTTTCTTACTCAGTATTTTTGTCTTGTTTCTAGTCCAAACATCTAAAAAGTCTTAAAACAAGAAGTTTCTACTAGACAAGTAAAATTTAAAATTAGATAAATAATCTGCCAATGGGGTGAGAAAAATAATCTTAATTCAAACAGAAAACAAGATTATTTTTCTCACCCCATTGGCAGATTATTTATCTTATTTTAAGCAAAATCTCTCTTCATTTGGAGTTATTTTTCCCCCAAAACAAGACAATAAGTTTTACTTGTCTAGTTAATGTTTCTAAATGTAAGAATTTTTTGATATTTAGACTAGAAACAAGACAAAAATACTAAGTAAGAAATGCATTTTTTGCAGCGTACTGACTCATTTTACAGTAAACCTTCAGAAAGCATGAATGTGGCCGCTGTAACGCACCAGTTTGAGGAGCAGCAGCGTCCAGTCCCACAACCCTGACCCTCCGAGCAGCGCCGAGCATCATGGGAAGCGTCCTGAAGCTTAATCTGGGACAGCCGCTCCGACACCAGCGTGGCATGGAAGGCAGACGCTTTATCTGCGGAAAAAGATGACGAGCAGGTCAGGCTTGTTTTTGGAACAGCCATTTTTGTTTTGGGTTTTGAGCTCTACTTAATTTCTTTGCTTTCAAACGTTAAACCTAGCCTGGATCAGCCAAACTCAGCCCTGCTCACAACATTTGAGCTTGAGTTCGGTCTGGACTTGATCCATAGAGGAGTAATTATGCCGGAACAGAAACTGACCAATGAGATCATCAGGGCGGGCTTTAGCCGATGACGGACAGATGATCAACAGAAACTGACCAATGAGATCATCAGGGCGGGCTTTAGCCGATGACGGACAGATGATCAATAGAAACTGACCAATGAGATCATCAGGGCGGGCTTTAGCCGATGACGGACAGATGATCAACAGAAACTGACCAATGAGATCATCAGGGCGGGCTTTAGCCGATGACGGACAGATGATCAACAGAAACTGACCAATGAGATCATCAGGGCAGGCTTTAGCCGATGACGGACAGATGATCAACAGAAACTGACCAATGAGATCATCAGGGCGGGCTTTAGCCGATGACGGACAGATGATCAACAGAAACTGACCAATGAGATCATCAGGGCGGGCTTTAGTCGATGACGGACAGATGATCGACAGAAACTGACCAATGAGATCATCAGGGCGGGCTTTAGCCGATAACGGACAGATGATCAACAGAAACTGACCAATGAGATCATCAGGGCGGGCTTTAGCCGATGACGGACAGATGATCGACAGAAACTGACCAATGAGATCATCAGGGCGGGCTTTAGCCGATGACGGACAGATGATCAACAGAAACTGACCAATGAGATCATCAGGGCGGGCTTTAGCCGATGACGGACAGATGATCAACAGAAACTGACCAATGAGATCATCAGGGCGGGCTTTAGCCGATGACGGACAGATGATCAACAGAAACTGACCAATGAGATCATCAGGGCGGGCTTTAGCCGATGACGGACAGATGATCAACAGAAACTGACCAATGAGATCATCAGGGCAGGCTTTAGCCGATGACGGACAGATGATCAACAGAAACTGACCAATGAGATCATCAGGGCGGGCTTTAGCCGATGACGGACAGATGATCAACAGAAACTGACCAATGAGATCATCAGGGCGGGCTTTAGTCGATGACGGACAGATGATCGACAGAAACTGACCAATGAGATCATCAGGGCGGGCTTTAGCCGATAACGGACAGATGATCAACAGAAACTGACCAATGAGATCATCAGGGCGGGCTTTAGCCGATGACGGACAGATGATCGACAGAAACTGACCAATGAGATCATCAGGGCGGGCTTTAGCCGATGACGGACAGATGATCAACAGAAACTGACCAATGAGATCATCAGGGCGGGCTTTAGCCGATGACGGACAGATGATCAACAGAAACTGACCAATGAGATCATCAGGGTGGGCTTTAGCCGATGACGGACAGATGATCAACAGAAACTGACCAATGAGATCATCAGGGCGGGCTTTAGCCGATAACGGACAGATGATCGACAGAAACTGACCAATGAGATCATCAGGGCGGGCTTTAGCCGATGACGGACAGATGATCGACAGAAACTGACCAATGAGATCATCAGGGCGGGCTTTAGCCGATGACGGACAGATGATCAACAGAAACTGACCAATGAGATCATCAGGGCGGGCTTTAGCCGATAACGGACAGATGATCGACAGAAACTGACCAATGAGATCATCAGGGCGGGCTTTAGCCGATGACGGACAGATGATCGACAGAAACTGACCAATGAGATCATCAGGGCGGGCTTTAGCCGATGACGGACAGATGATCGACAGAAACTGACCAATGAGATCATCAGGGCGGGCTTTAGCCGATGACGGACAGATGATCAACAGAAACTGACCAATGAGATCATCAGGGCGGGCTTTAGCCGATGACGGACAGATGATCAACAGAAACTGACCAATGAGATCATCAGGGCGGGCTTTAGCCGATGACGGACAGATGATCGACAGAAACTGACCAATGAGATCATCAGGGCGGGCTTTAGCCGATGACTGACAGATGATCGACAGTAACGTAATCATCACGTCGTCAAAGGGGCTTGGATTATATTTGCTCGAATCCTAAATAGAGAGCTTGTTTGTATCTGCATCACCTTCACTATTTCTCAATAAAATGAGAAACAAACAAGAGGGCATCATAAAGTTTGACACCCCCTGGTCTAGATTATGAAATGCTATTTTTTTTAGTAATTTACAGCAAGTAGCACGTCAACAAATGACTCACACATCTCTTCAAAACTCATTTCCACCTAACTCAATTTTAAACTTTTTTTTCTATTGTAAAATAGTGTATAATGCATACTAAACTTATTTCCACAGGGCTGTAAGTACATAAATGATGTTAGATGGCAGCTTTATGAGACTAATGAGAGAATTAAATTAAACTATAGCTGCAAGCAGCACTTTACGGCCTTTAAGCACTTGTGTAAAAGGTATTATGGTTTATTTTGCAAGCATGTTAGGAAAAGATCATTTACAGCCAATCCAGGCAATTTGCCATAAGAAATATGTGGTTTTTGAAGCTTTTTGACACTTAGAGCCACACCTATGGTCCGATCTCCATAAAAGTTTGCATGCTTCTTTAGAGTCAGATGTTGCTTGTGCGCACCAATTTTCGTGAAGGTCTGACTTTTTGTTTAGTATTTATACGCTTTTGAATATATTTGACCATGGCTATTTTCTAATGCTGCGTCCCAATTCGCCTACTTATACTACGTCCTAAAAGTAAGTACTCTTTTTGTGAAGAAAAGATATATACTTCTGATTGTGTAGCAGAAGAGTCTGCAAGCTTCGGGACATACTACTTCGCCATCTTTAACGGACTCTGACGCTTAGTTACGTGCACCCCGTCACCGTTTATCTGCCCTGTCAATCATCATCAGATTCGTCACAGTTCAAATCCTCCTCATTCAGTTTAATCTCCTGCCGTATCGGAGAGAAATGTAGCCGCTCGTTGATCTGCCGTGTGTGTGTCTTTAATGCAGGGACTCCTCGTGTGTTTGCAGTTTAAATATAATGATGCATTTAAAAGTTAATGGCCAAACGTGTCATTACAAAAGTTCACAACGCTGCTGCAGGTGAAATATAATGTGGACAACACTGAATAAATATATTTTCGTCAGGTTAAATACTGATAGCTGGTCACTCAAACCCCTTTATCTAAACTTCTCTACTTAAAGTTTGTAGTTTTTTAACACTTTTTATCCGCGTTTGTAGTTCTAATCGAGTCCTCGTCTAACTCGCAATGGGTTGTGGGTAATATCAGCCGTTAGAGTGTGCGTCGACCCGTACTTCGAATTCGGACCGGGAATAGTAAACCATCCGGGAATCTTTGGAATACTCTTTTCAACATACTACGATTTGGGACGCAGGGTAAGTGACTCTGTTATAGCTGCCCAAAGGCCAAAGTTCAACATTTTTTGTGATATATTGACCAAGAGAGTCCCGAGAATTGTAGCACTGTTTTTAGCGAGATTGAGCCAAAAACTTAGGACTAGTTCGCCAAGTTTTTTTTTTTAAATAATTGCCAATATTTAAAGGTTTGATTGACACAGGCAAAGGATGAGATCTACTATATGGTATGAATGGATGTGTGTGAAAAATCATGAGCCTTTACGCACATGAAAAAAACATGAAGGCGCCTCCAGGAAGCCAATTTCTTTCAAATTTCTTACAGTCCTCTAGGGCAGTGGTTCTCAAACCTGTCCTGGGGACCCCCAACCAGTACACATTTTACATGTCTCCCTCATCAAACACACCTGATTCAAATCATCAGCTCATTAGTAGAGACTCTAAGATTTGAATTGGGTGTGTCTGATGAGGGAGACATGCAAAATGTGCAGTGGTGAGGGGTCCCCAGGACAGGTTTGAGAACCACTGCTCTAGGGTGATTCAAACAGCCCCAGTGAGTTTCGTTTCAATCGTCCTTTTTCAGTCAATCACACTTCGGTTTGAGTAGTTATAGCATTTTTAATTTTTTCCCATGATAGCGCCACCAAGTGGCCAGTTGCCACGCCCTTATTCACACGACCACAGAATGGGCTCTTGCATATGTGAAAATATCTCATTCGGTTCACAAGTTATAGCTATTTTGATAAACTTCAAACTAGGGCAGGGGCTCGATTAAAAAAATTAATCTTATTACTTAGAGGCTTTGTAATTAATTAATCGAAATTAATCGCATTTTAATTGCATATAAATATTTGACCTGAGAACAATGAGAAGTAATTTTTCACATGTATTTTAGTATCCCATTGAATAATGACTGAATACATAAGCTTAATCAACAAAATATAGTTTATTTATTTCAGTCCAGCAGACCAGCGCAATGTTTGCCGTTAAGTGTAGCAAAAGCATATTTGTGATATTTGAGTCTCGATGTGCTGCGGTGATACGCTAACTCCTTGTTGTATCGCTTGCACACAACCGTGCTCTTGTCAACGCTTCCATCCTTTCGTTTTTTAAAACAAAATGTCCCCTCCACGGGGCCGAGCAAAGCGCTCTCATCCGCTTCTTCGCTCATGTTCACTGTGGTTTGTAGTTGTCGTGACTCGTGAGCGCTAGTTGGTCCAGTATAATCGGTCCGTCGAAACTCATTCATTGAAAAACGTTCCGCGGTGCAAAAATTTAACCGCGGTGGTTAAAATTGTTATTTATTTTTTTGCGTAATAAATTAATGCGTTAAAGTCCCGGCCCTACTTCAAACATTTTGGAGGACCTTAAAAACCGTGAATCGAAATGTAAACTTTTTTTTTTTTTCTTACTGCCAATCCGACTCCAGAGAGTTTTGCTGTATGGAAGCAAATTAGAGACATACATATTTGACATTTAACAGCCACTGAATACTTAGTTTTGAAATATTTTATTTTGAAAAACATTCACCAGAATTGATTTGCTCTGAATTCACCCCTTTGAAATTATTTTACTTTGGAAACCATTTGAATTTACCTCTCAACCAGAATTTATCGAGTATTTTTCAATGCCCACAAATTCAGATACTAATATAAAATAAATTCAAGTTACAGAATTACAGATAAAATAGATTCAGGTTTATCAAATTTGATTGCTTAAATTCAGATCTCAAGTTTCAAGTTAATACTTTTCAAAGAAAACATCAGTCTAATTCGACACAAACCATAGCTGTGTTCCAAACATAATTAGCACCAACATACTTCTGTTCTGCAGAGCCCTGAGTCCGATTGTACATAAACAGCAAATATCCTCCGTGCACTGCAAAAAATGCTTTTCTTACTCAGTATTTTTGTCTTGTTTCTAGTCCAAACATCTAAAAAATCTTAAAACAAGAAGTATTTACTAGACAAGCAAAAGTGATTGTCTTGTTTTGGGATAAATAACTTAAAATTAAGAGCAAAAAAACATTATTTTGCTTACCCCACTGGCAGATTATTTATCTTATTTTAAGCAAAAACTCTTAATTTTTAGTTTTTTTTTCCCAAAACAACACAATTTTTACTTGTCTAGTAAATGTTTCTTAATGTAAGATATTTGGACTAGAAACAAGACAAAAATACTGAGTAAGAAAAGCATTTTTTGCAGTGTGCCAATCGACTTCTTGGATCACGACAGAGGTCGTCGCTCTGATAGGCGCTCCACTGTTTTTCCTACGCTGGGTATCCCAAATGTTACTGATGTGAAAATTGAACTTTAATTTTTCCATCTGAATTTGAGCAGTCGAATTAGACTGATGTTTTCTTTATTAACTTGAAATTTGAGATCTGAATTTCAAATCAAATTTGATCAACCTATATCCATTTTATCTGTAATTCTGTAAGTTGAATTAATTTTATTTTATATTAGTATCTGAATTCGTGAGCATTGAAAAATACTAGTATACTAATAATACTTAATAACGTGTAACGCAAATTAATTTTAACAGCACTAAACGTATTAACGCGAGTTGACGCAGCGCGCATTTTCTGTTTGATCCGTAGTTGGAGAAATCGAGATCAGCCATAGACGTAAAGGGATGCAGCAGCAGACATTAATAGGGAAAGAAAAGGGTTATCATTAATATTCTAAACCAAAAGAGCAGGTATTGCCTATAAGCTACCATATTATCTGTTTAATCATAGACACCAGGTCGAAAGAAAAGTCTGTTTACATCGAGCACATTCTCTGCAGTCCGAGCACGATGCGTGAATACACTAAAGCTCACTCTCGCTCATGTCTGAGGTAAATCATTCACACATCTCCACTTACAGTACACGTGTTATATTGAACTAAATGCATTACAATCGGCTAAAACGAATGCACAGGTTACTCTTCTGAACAAGAGCGCTCCCGAGTCCGTGTTCTTCACACTGTTCAAATGAATTGAGGCATAGTTCAGGGCGACAGGCAAAATACCGGCAGTTCAATAGAGAGCGTGCGTCTCTTAAAGGGGCCGCACTATATTCCTACTGGTGGAATATGGACCTCCTCCGGGTATGGTGTGTTACTGGTGCGCTCACAGGTCTGCATGACAGCTTTCACATTACCAGTTTTTCATACTTCCAGTAATACTACCTTTATTTATATTCTTAAAATGAGAGAAATCACTGCTTATTCTGAATTTTTAAGCTTAGGCTTAATAGACATGAACAAGTTCTGTGATAAACATCTCTGACCTTTGATACATATCTAGTCTCCATGCGGTTTTATTGATTATTATTGAATAAGTGTTATATGGTTTCACTAATAATAAACGTATATTTGCATAAAGCATGCATATTTGTCCATATACCCATGTTGATTAGAGTATTCAAACTTAATTTAAGATACATTTACAACAAATAAAAATCTGTGATTAAATTGCGATTAATCGAGAGTTAACTCATGACAACCGTGCGATTAATCGCGAGTTAACTCACGACAATCGTGCGATTAATCGAGAGTTAACTCATGACAACCGTGCGATTAATCGCGAGTTAACTCATGACAACCGTGCGATTAATCGAGAGGTAACTCATGACAACCGTGCGATTAATCGCGAGTTAACTCATGACAATCGTACGATTAATCGCGAGTTAACTCATGACAATAGTGCGATTAATCGTGAGTTAACTCATGGCAACCGCGCGATTAATCGCGAGTTAACTCATGGCAACCGTGCGATTAATCGCGAGTTAACTCATGACAACCGTGCGATTAATCGAGAGTTAACTCATGACAACCGTGCGATTAATCGAGAGTTAACTCATGACAACCGTGCGATTAATCGCGAGTTAACTCATGACAATGGTGCGATTAATCGCGAGTTAACTCATGACAATAGTCCGATTAATCGTGAGTTAACTCATGGCAACCGTGCGATTAATCGCGAGTTAACTCATGACAATAGTCCGATTAATCGTGAGTTAACTCATGGCAACCGTGCGATTAATCGCGAGTTAACTCATGGCAACCGTGCGATTAATCGCGAGTTAACTCATGGCAACCGTGCGATTAATCGCGAGTTAACTAATGGCAACCGTGCGATTAATCGCGATGAAAAATTTTAATTTCGTTTGACAGCCCTAAAAAATACTCATCGGAATTCTGGTTGAGAGGTAAATTCAAATGGTTTCCAAAGTAAAATTATTTCAAAGGGGTGAATTAATTCTGGTAAAAGTTTTTCAAAATAAAATATTTAAAAATTATGTATTCAGTGGCTGTTAAATTTCAGAGTCTCTTATTTGCTTCCATATTGCTGCAGTGGTTTGGTTCTGATCGATCCAAAAATGTGATACACACACACGACACGACCCGTGCCCAGTATAACCTACCCATGTCAGTGTCGAGAGCACAGAGGCACAGCAGGCATTTGGAGGCAGGCTCAGTGTCGTGACTTTGAGAGGGCTTGACTGTATGAAGCTTCTCACTCGTTCTGGAGAGGAACCATTAAGACATCAGTTAAACCCAATCATCACCAGCTGAATTAATGGTCAGAGCGGTTGTGTTCAGACCAAGATGACCTGTAGATGGTGCTAACAGTGGAGGGGAAGTCAGCCTGCAGGTTGGTGACGAAACTCTCCGTCAGTCGCTGGATGCTGGCTTTATCGTGCGTCTGAAATGAAAGTTAAACCGAAGGTGTCAAAGTCAACTCTCAAATCGTAGCCTTTGTTTGCGGAGTCTCGAATCATGATGGGAAAGACTGGAATCAGATGTATAGTTTCAGGTTTCAAGTTTACCTAGCAGCGTTAATTTTGTTGATGAATAATTTTCAGCATTAGACAATTATGTAACCGGCATTGACCGTTTCTGGGATGTTTTGGCTCCATTTTTCCGTAGTGAAAGAAAGTGGAGACCCGTCATCCATCTTTTTTACAGTCCACACTGCAATTGCTCTTCTTACTGCAATAAAATGCTTTTCTTACTTAGTATTTTTGTCTTGTTTCTAGTCAAAATTTCTAAAATTCCTTACATTAAAGCTCCAATGTGTGATATTTCCCCCATCTAGCGGTGTAAAGGTTTATGACCATCCAGTGAATATTAGTTTCTGTTCCTCTCAATTCTGATTTCGTTTTAACTCCTACGGTGGCTGATTTAGTCCAAGATTAACATGGCAATCCCCCTCTTCACATTCGACACGGTGCCATCGAGTGTTAAAACGCGAAAGGCGAAGCTTGAATTTATGGGTATGTCCCTCTTTGGCTGCTGTACTTTCAAGATGGAGGGGCAACATGGTGACCGGCATTCGAACCCCTCACCCGTATGTGTTTTCAATGGCATATTATAAACTTACGAGAATACTTTATTACTTAGAAGTAAATATACATTAATAAGCACATATTTTTGAAAAAACTCTAAGAATGTGTTTTTATCTAAGAATAAACTAAAAAAGTTACACAGTGTAGTTTTGAGAAACATTTACTAGATAAACAAAAGTAATTGTCTTGTTTTGGGGACAAAAATACTCAAAATTAAGAGAGTTTTTGCTCAAAATAAGATAAATAATCTCCCAATGGGGTGAGAAAAATAATGTTTTAATTATTTGTCTCACCCCATTGGCAGATCATCAGCCTGTTTTAATCCAAAACTCTCTTAATTTAGATTTTTTCCCCCCCAGAAAACAAGCAGATATATCTTATGTCATTTTATCTAGTAAATGCATCTTGATTTAAGAATTTTGTAATCTTTGGACTGGAAACAACATTTGTTTTACAGTCCACGCACTAACACATCCACCATAATAATTTTGAACAGACAGAAATTCAAAATTTCAAAGTCTACACTAATTTCCAGAGGTTTCTGTACAGCCCATCACTCATGTGCAATTATATGAATGTTATCAGATTTGACTTCACTATAAGCCCACATATGTCAGTGCAGGTCAAATATAAAGACACTAAAAGCTTACTGGGTGAATCTCTCTAGTGCACTTGGGTTGAATGTTAAGTAGGACAGGCCACATGGGGAACGAGGACGAGGCTTGTGGTAACGTAGACTTAAAAAACAGAAAATAACAATAATATGAACATCCTCAAATGTTTTCAGAGGAAGCAGGAGAACCAGCCCTGCCATTAAAACAAATGTCAGTCATATTTCACCCCAAAATCACATCAGATTTTGCATAAACAAGTTCAAATAGGACTCTAATCTCAAACTATTTAGTCAGTAGCTCAATATATCGATTTCTTGATTTCAGTCGATTCTCATTTTGCTGAACCGATATCATTTTAAAATCCCATGAATTGATCTTTCAGTCTGTGCAGCTTTCAGTTGATGGATGAACCGCGTGTCTCCCACGGTAAGTTTAGTTGCTTTTGATCTCAGATTTCAAATCTTTTGATTTTGGTACAAAATTCAAACAACAAATGTGATTTTGTGGCTCTTTAATGTGTGGATCACCAGTCTCCATCCCGCTCCCACAAAACAAAATCCTGTTCCATCCAAATCCTACAAAAAACTGGGGGAAAATCCCAGAAAAATGACTCCCGTTCCCTCCCAATCCGTGTTGTTTTAGTGTCAGTAACAGTAAAAAAACATCTGTACAGATCACAGCATGCCCACTTAATTGAATAAAAATCCAAAATGTAGTTGATGTTATTTTATTGAACTGTAAGCCAGCTTAAACAATGCACACATTGAATTCAATGTAAATCATCTATGAAAACACACACGCATTAAATGTCTGGCGTCTTTTTGGTTACTTCAGACTGATGCAGAAATGTAAAATAATACCTTAACATCCGTCTTCCTGTGTGTAGAAGTGTGTTCATGTAGCTGTGACAACGTGCAACATGTGTGTGTATATTTTCCACATATGATTTTATCCTTATTGTCACTACTAGAGCAAGCTCCTGATTGGTTACCGCGGTGCAAATATCCGACTAAGTTCAGATTTTTCAACTTGTGCGTCATTCGCGCCGCAGAATGTCTATTCGAGTCTTTGCATCGACTTAACATGTCAATCACTTGCGCTTTAAGGGTTAGTTCTCCCAAAAATGAAATGTCTGTCATTAACTCCTCCCCCTAATGTCGCTCCACACCCGTAACACCTCCGTTCATCTTCACACACAGTTTAAGATATTTTAGATTTAGTCCGAGAGCGTATGCAAGTGTATGCACACTATACTGTCCATGTCCAGAAAGGGAATAAAAACATCATCACAGTAGTCCATATGAGACATCAGTGGGTTAATTAATCAGCGTATTGATTCATGATTCGGATCGCGTGTCAAACTGCTGAAATCACGTGACACTGGCGATCCGAATCATGAATCGATTCACTGATTCATAACCGTTCAAATCTGAACATAAACCCAGAAGAGAAGCCAATGCTGAATAAAGTCGTAGTTTTTGTTATTTTTGGACCCAAATGTATTTTGGATGCTTCAAGAGACTCTAATTAACCCACTGATGTCTCATATGGACTACTGTGATGATGTTTTTATTCCCTTTCTGGACATGGACAGTATAGTGTGCATACACTTGCATACGCTCTCGGACTAAATATAAAATATCTTAAACTGTGTGTGAAGATGAACGGAGGTGTTACGGGTGTGGAGCGACATTAGGGAGAGGAGTTAATGACAGACATTTCATTTTTGGGAGAACTAACCCGTAACTAACCCGCTTCATTCACGTCTGGTGTGAACGCACTATTAGGGATGCACGATGTATCAGCCAACTTATCAGTATCGGCCCGATAAGAAAATTTGTGCAATATATTAAAACGATAAATAATGGAATATTTCCTTCAGCTGAGACACTTCACTGTTCACCATGATGGATCTGAATTGCTTGAAATACTGCAAACGCAAGTTTGTTTTTGTAATCAGGCAGATGTAATAATTTCGATTTATTACACGGCTCTGTGAAATACTTGATTCTGATTGGTCAATCGTGCATTCCAGCGGTATCTTATTCCCAGATAACAGCCACCAAAAATGAATAACTGACCGCTCATCCGCGTACTACGAGTTATCTTGACCGGTACTACTTTATGCTTAACGCTGTCGTCGACTGTCTGGCGCCATCTCGTGGTGGCTGTAAAAAACGAAGCCGTGGGTTACAATGGAAGACTTCACGGGTTTACTCTATAAAGTTTTAATATGGATATTTTTCTGACACAAACGCATCGACTGGAATCAGAAGGCTCTATTAACCCATCGGAGTCGTGTGGAGCACGTTATTTGACGGACAGCTGCATTTTTTATGGACTTCAAACACAACTACTGCTGGGATTAACGTTAGCCTGGACTTTTTAAATATAACTCTGATTGTATTTGTCTGACAGAAGAATGTCATAAACACCTATAATGACTTGAGGGTGAGTAAATCATAGGCTTGGTTTCATTTTTGGCTGAACTAACCCTTTCAGCATTCATTCTCAACATTTAGCAGCGATAGATAAAGGCTTAAAGCAGGTTGGAACTGTTTTTCTTCGCTGGAAGCTTTGCGTAAGAGCTAATAAAATATTTAATCTCGAGACAATATTTAGTGTCTAATTTATTTGAGACTAGTAGCCGTGTAATAAGCGGGATAATGTCCACCCAGCCGGTTGTGATCGCAGAATAAACCCCTTCAGAGTGACGCTCCGCTTCGCCTCGGGGTCCTGATCGCTCTGGAGGGGTTTATTCTGCGATAACAACCGGCTGGGTGGACATTATCCCTTACTTATCGACCGATATATCGGTTATCGGCTTCAAATATAAAGAATTATCGGTGTCAGCCAACAGTTTTATATCGGTGCATCCCTAATTATTCTGATCCTGATGACAGCCCTTTACCTTGGTATCCAGTCCTGGGATAAAAGCTGAGGGCACATGAAACATCCTGCAGTAAGCCGCGATCTCTTTGGATGAGTAATCCCTCATTGGCCGCACTATCACCACATCTCCATACCGAGGATCAGAGAAACCCTACAAAACAGCTCGGTGTTACAAGAAACATTGGGCTCACTGCAAAAAATGCTCTTCTTATTTAGTGTTTTTTTTTTTGTTTCCAGTCCAAATATCAAAATATTCTTAAATCAAGATGCATTTACTAGATCAGTAAAATGACAATATTTTTGCTTGTTTTCTGGGGAAGAATATTAAAATTAAGGCAAAATGATCTGCCAATGGGGTGAGAAAAATAATCTTATTTCTGCTTGGGACGGAAACAAGAATCAAGATTTTTAAACAGAAATAAGATTATTTTTCTCACCCCATTGGCAGATCATTTTGCCTGTTTTAAGCAAAAACTCTCTTCATTTTGATTTTATTTTTAAGAAAACAAGAAAAAATATCTTATGTTGTTTTACTTGTCTAGTAAATGTATCTTGATTTAAGAATTTTTAGATATTTAGACTAGAAACAAGACAAAATGACTGACTAAGAAGAGCATTTTTTGCAGTGCTTTTATTAGTCGTGTGTGTCCGCTCAGAGGAAACTTCACTCACCGTGTCTGAAGCCAGAGCTGCTCCGCGACCCAAAGCGATGTTACTGAGCAATCTGACAGCCAATCGAGAGCAGCTTTCGCCCATCATGACCTTCGAGAAGCCGTTCTCACGGGCCACGTGCAGAATCAGGTGCAGCCTGTCCCAACACACAGACACACACTGAACTCACGGCAAAAAATGCTTTTCTTAATTAGTATTTTTGTCTTGTTTCTAGTCAAAATATCTAAAGATTCTTACATTAAGAAACATTTACTAGACAAGTAAAAATTATTGTCTTGCTTTGGGAAGAAATAACTCAAAATGAAGAGAGTTTTTGCTTAAAATAAGATAAATAATCTGCCAATGGGGTGAGAAAAATACTGTTGTTTTCTGTTTGAATTAAGATTATTTTTCTCACCCCATTGGCAGATTATTTATCTTATTTTAAGCAAAAACTCTCTTCATTTTGAGTTCTTTCTTCCCCAAAACAAGACAATTACTTTTGCTTGTCTGGTAAATACTTAAAGGGATACTTCACTGCCTTTTCATTAAAAAGGAGAACTATAATGTATGGCGGATTAGCACTTCTGAGAGTACTTCGGCTCGGCGCAGTAAAAAGTCCCGGCCGAAACATCTTCCCTCACATCTCCCTATTGACAGAAATGAGAGAGGGAGGGGGAGATGTGAGGGAAGATGTTACGGCCGAGACTTTTTACTGCGCCGAGCCGAAGTACTCTCAGAAGTGCTAATCCGCCATACATTATAGTTCTCCTTTTTAATCCCCTTAGAAAAGCGCAAGGTTTTATTTTATGTCACTATACTTGATCGTTCAACTTTTGGTGTAACTGTATTTAAATAGGGAACACGTGGAGGTGTTTGGTACTTCTAACTTGATCTCTGTTTGGTACCATAGTGAATGAACTGGGCTTAGTGGGCTAAGCTAAATGCTTTCAGATTGTCACCGCGCGTCAGAGCGATTAAGTGCTCGTACTGAGACGAGAGAGGTGTGTATCAACTCGTTTTAGTTAAGGGAATAACATAGTTTAATATGAAAAAGCGGTGAAGTAACCCTTCAAGAATTTGTAGATGTTTGGACTAGAAACAAGACAAAAATACTAAGTAACAAAAGCATTTTTTGCAGTGCTCTTTATACAGCCGGTGAATGCTTGATTGGTTCAGAGACGACCCAACACTTCCAGACTGGTTTGGCCAAGGTCATTAAAGCGTTAGTTCACCCAAAAATGTAACTTCTGTCATTAATTCCTCCTGTGGTTGGCCAGCCGTCAGACCTCCGCTCATCTTCACACACAGATGAAGATATTAGTGTTGAAATCCGATGGCTCAGAAAGGCCTTCATTGACACCAATGTCATTTCCTCTCTCAAGACCCATAAAGGCACTAAAGACGTCGTTACAAAGCCCATCTCACTACAGCGGCTCTACAATCATTTATGAAGAGGCCAGAAGAGTTTTTGTGCGCAAAAAAACGAAATAACGACTTATAAAGAGATGGGCGATTTCAAAACAAAGCTTTCTGAAGCTTCGGAGCGTAATGAATCAGTGAATCGATTCATGAAAAACACAAGTGTTTTGAAATTGGCCCATGATTATATAAGTCGTTATTTAGTTTTTTTGGCACAAAAACTATTCTCGTCTGAAGATAAACGGAGGTCTGACGGGTGTCCAACGACATGAGGAATTAATGACAGAATTTACATTTTTGGGTGAACTTACCCTTTAAGGTTAAACGGTGACTACTCCATTTGAGTTTTCTTATTGGACTTTGATGTTCATTGTGACGTATGTTGGCTCATCAATCGGCTCACTATCCCTAATGTTTTCCCGATCACGATAAGATGAGTATGAGCACTCATGTTACAGGAACATGTTACCCCCCCAAAAAAACACAAAAACAACAACAAAAGCACTAAAAATTAATCAATGTAGGTTCTGTTAGATGTGTTTTGACTACTTTTTACATGTTGTAAAATTAAATAACGAAGAAGTTTTTAATAGGACCTCATTTATTAATGTTGGTTTGGCGGTGTTAATAACGCACCTTAAGGTCTGTAGCATGTCCTCTTTGGCCGTGAGTGTCTTCAGGGATGAGAAAAGCCGCTCTAACGCCAGATTGTGTTCAGGAGAGTAGAGCACAGAGTCCTCTACACTGAGCCGAGCCACCTCCTCTTCATTCAGCTTCTGTCTGTCTCTGATAAACTGGTCCACAGCTTGTTTATAGCTGGGATTGGACTGGTCTGGATCAGACACGCCAGGCACCAGGACAGAGGTGGGCAGACCGAAAACCTGAGAAGCGTTTGAGATGGAGCATCAGTCAGAGTCTCTCTGGAGTGATGTCCATTAAAATAAAACCAGTTTACCTGCTCCAAAGGGACTATAAAGTAAGGGAAGCCTGTCTGTGTAAAGACGCTCTTCAGCTGATCTATAGACCGCCGCCGCTCCTCTTCACTCCGCCCACAAGCGCCACCGTCTAACACACACCACACACAAATCAAAACCTTTTTAAAGGGGTGATGAATTGAGAAATCAACTTTCCTTTGAGCATTTGATATATAAAAGTTCATTGTGATATAAGAATATCCTGTAAGTTTCGGAGCTAAAATCATGCTGATTGTATTGTCTTGGTTTCGATCATGCCAAGTGTCTGTGTGTGTGTGTGTGTGTGTGTGTGGGGGGGGGGGGGGGGGGTAATGTTTTTGTGACATATGAGGACACAAATGTGTATAATGCCATGGGTATGACACAGGTATTACAGGAGAGGGTGAAATATGAGGACATTACCCATGGCCCCACTTTTCAAAAGGCTTATAAATCACACAGCAGGAGTTTGAGAAAGTAAAAATGCAGAATGTTTCCTGTGATGGGTAGGTTTAGTGTGTGTGTGTGTGTGTGTGTGTGTGTGTGTGTGATGGTTAGGTTTAGGGGTAGGGGCAGTGTAAAGGGATAGAAAATACAGTTTGTACAGTATAAAAACCATTACGCCTATGGAATGTCCCCATATGTCACAAAAACAAGTGTGTGTGTGTGTGGGGGGCGGGGGGGTTCACGCTTATATCCATTGATCGGGAGGGTCAAGTAATATAAAAAATAACATTCCAATCAATCGCGGGTGGATGAGAAATAAATCATTGTGTTTTGTTTGATAAAGTTTGAAAATCCCACAAACGTCATTAGTTCACCTCAGACAACAGTATAAAAACAAAAAAGCCAATTCATGACACCTTCAAAAAAGCAGAATAGCTTTGAGATACAGGAATAATGCCCTGTTAGTCCGGGTCAAAGAGCTTTACCATCAATGTATATGATTCCAGGCATAAATCTCAACTTTTTGGGAGCATCCCGACTCAAACCCTGAAAAATGAAAGCAGAAAGTCACATTTATTAATATAGCGCTTTATACAATAGAGCAGGGGTCTCCAACCTTTTTTCATTTGAGAGCTACTTTTTAAAAATGAAAGTCGCCAAGAGCTACTCATGATCTACAATACTTAAAACTCTTAAATAATGCATCATAATTCTCATTTTAACAACAATCCAAAATGTTTTACACCTGAAAGAGTGCAGTATAAGTTCCAGTAGTCGGTATAAACATTTTACGGTAGTCAGTACCAATTTTGGTACCACAGCAAAATGTTTTTTTTTTTTTTATATATATATTTTTAAAAAAAAGCAATTAAATTTAAAACGTTTATTATTTATGATGATAATTATTATAAGTAAATCATACATACACATTTAAAGTTTAAAAAGTAATCATTGTTTATACATAAAATATCAAGTGAAAAATAAGGAACCATCCAGGCATAATTATTATTAGTAGTAGAGACGTATTATTATTACACAGAGATACATCTACTGTATAGACTGCAACAGTAGCCAAATATATTCTGTCAATTTCTCCACGTTAAACCAAACTTTTATTATGACGGGTTGCCATGAAGACCTTTAGTGTCTGTGTTCATATGACAGCTTACTTAAATGAAATGTTAAATTCTCATGAAGTGACAGTTTATGCACCCGTGTGTCCTCATAGTGGCACACGGCAGAGACACGCGAGTGTGTGTGTGTGTGTGTGTGTGTGTGTGTGTGCCGTGTGCGCGCTCCCGTGCCCTCGCATCTGCGCCTGTTATTCACGAAGAGACTCAGAATTTGCAGGAGTAATATTTAAATAGTAATTTGCAGTTTAATATTCACAGACACTAGAATATATTCGGCTACAGTTTGGAGCCCTGCGCTTGGATTAACACGAAAGCTGCGTGTACCCAATATAGGCCTACTCGGGAGTCGGTACAACCGGTAATACAGAAATGCTGGTATCGTCATTTTTTTTAAATTTCACTACCAACATCGTACTAAAGGAGCCTACCTGTACTTGTGACAACCCTACATTTGCATGTTTACATTTACATTTGTTCATAAATAAAAAATTCTAAGTCAGTCTAAATTAGCTCACTCTGACTAGATGCAAAGATGCCTACATCTTGGCGAGCTACCTCCAATCAGGCCACGAGCTACTGGTAGCGCGCGAGCGACGTGTTGGAGACCCCTGCAATAGAGAAAGCGTCAAAGCAGCAAAAAATAACAAATACAAAAAACAAATGCAGTTCTAAATATACAAGCATCTTTTTTCAGTTCAATAACAGTGTGAATGTCGTTCATCAATTATGAAAAGTTAAATTCGCTATAAACAGCTCTACAGAAGGTAATACGGTATACCATGGTCTGTCTGAATACTTGAATCTGATTGGCTGGAAGGTGTGCATTACCCCGTTTACTGTGGTTCTGGTCAGTTTAATCACGCTGGTTTTGAAGTCATTAAACTTACACAAATTGTGAATAAAAACTGAATGCAATGATGTGGAAGTTTCAAATTGGTCCTCAATAGGGCTGGGCGATAAAACGATAACGATAATTATCACGGTATAATTTTCCTCGATAAAACGATAAGAACAGTGCGATAAATTCTCGATATAATGCTTAAGCGCTATGCGTAATGCAGACCGGGCTTCTGGGTGCTGCACACGCTGCTGTTTACAGTCAGTGGCTGACCGGCTTGGAGGATCGGAGTGAAGTGGAGAGATAAAAATGAGCGATAGTGAAGAAAACTCAGAGGACACGACCAGCTCGGCGGACACAGATATCGTTGACAAGTTAGTTCGCTCAACTTCAGTGGTTTGGAGATATTTTAGCGTAATGACTCAGCATTGCATGTATCAAAAGAGAAATAATATCATCCGATGTTTAAAATGAATAAAATAGACTAGACAGAGCTTTGGAGATCTGCAAATACTGAACTTTGCTCTCTCTCCCTCATCTCCCGACCGGCCCACTGTCGGTGAGGTGTGTGTGTGTCGGCGTCGGTGAGATGGGCGTGTGTGTGTGTGTATGTGTGTGTGTGTGTGTGTGTGTGTGAGTGAGAGAGAGCGATGCACAGTGGACCAATCCACTGTGATGCAAGAGAGGGGGGACTCAAAATGTTTCTTAACTTAAAACGCTTTTCTTTTTTGCCTGTTTGCATTTTTAGTGTTTTACTACTTACACAATTCAATTAAGTGATGATGTTATTGATATACAGTGTAGAGTAAAAAAAAATGCTTACCACAATTAATATTTGAATAGATAAATCTACCTCAGTTTTAATAAATTGTTCACCTGTTGGCAAGTGTTTATCATGTTTTGACAATAAAGGATAGTTTAAAAACCACAGTTAACCGTCTGTTTTCTACATATTTGACTCATGAGCAAAAATATGCCTTTAAATTTTAAAGAAATAAAAATGTTACATTTATCGTGTTATCTATCGATATCGACTGCTATGGAAAATTATATCTTGATAATTTTTTTGGGCCATATCGCCCAGCCCTAGTCCTCCAGCTGTTCCTTATGTGTACATTTAACTTCTCCGGACTCTTTTTGCTACCCGTCCAAACATTTTTGGAATGTGTAGCTCTCATGAAATCCAAAATAAGCCAATATTTGGCATGACATTTCAAAATGTCTCACTTTCAACATTTTATATGTTATCTATATTCTATTGTAAATAAAATGTATTTGTAAATTATCTTTTTTATTCATAATTTGTACAGTGTCCTAACTTTTTTTGGAATCGGGTTTGTAAATACATGTTTAATACTGCAAAACACGCTGCCCTTGCGGTCCAGAATAAAAGAGTGAAGGGATTTGTGGAAACTGTTGTTCCTAATTATTGTGATACAACATTTGCCTCGCATTTCAGGATAAAAAGACAAGCATGCCTTCTAATATCTTCAATTGTTGCGTATACCGAGCTGCAACCGACACATTTGTAAAGGACTTTACTTGGACCCGCTGTGTGAGCTGTCTCACCGCGTGGTTTATTTACATGTTGCTGCTGATTGGGCTGACATTTTTGACACATCCAACAAACAAGATAAAACGTATCTCAAACCCCATTGCACACCGTTTCAAGGAAACATGGCGTTCGACACGTAAACCATAGCAAAACGTTACGCACCGGTTCGAGCTTGAACATGCCCCTGCTCTTCAGAAAACCTACGGCTGATCTCACAGAAACACATTGTTTTATACAGTCTATGGACCAAAGCAAACCTGTCAAATCATCAGAGCTGGCAGAGCACTTTGATTTAGCAGCTAACAAGCTACCACGTCCCTAAATCCAACTTCACCACCTTACACAAGTAGACTGCAAAAAATGCTTTTCTTACTTAGTATTTTTGTCTTGTTTCTAGTCCAAACATCTAAAAATTCTTAAAACAAGAAGTATTTACAAGACAAGCAAAAGTAATGGTCTTGTTTTGGGAAAAATAACTCAAAATGAAGAGAGTTTTTGCTTAAAATAAGATAAATAATCTGCCAATGGGGTGAGGAAAATAATCTTAATTCAAACAGAAAACAAGATTATTTTAACCAAAAACTATTTTTGAATTATTTTTTCCCAAAAACAAGAAAATCATTCTCACTTGTCTAGTAAATGTTTCTTAATGTAAGAATTTTTAGATATTTTGACTAAAAACAAGACAAAAATACTAAGTGAAGAAAGCATTTTTGCAGTGTACGGCTTTGGTACAGTTGCAGAAAAAGAGAAAACATGGCGTGTTTACCTCTAGAACCTGCGAGAGCATCGAGCACGACGCTGCGCCGCCAGAAACAGCCAGAAGAACCTGAGGAGAGCAAACGCTGAGTCAGTGTGGATGTTGAAGGATCGGTAATGTGTTCAAATAGGCTATTTTAAAGGTTTGTGTTTCGAAGGTTCACATGCATCCAAGATCAAAAAACACTCTTTTCTCATAATATCCGCTGCACATCACTTTATTTTTCAAAGGATTTGAAGCGATTAATTTGTAGATTCAGTCTCTCTAAACCCCGCCTCTCTGAGAGCTGCTCTGCTCTGATTGGTGAGACGGCCCAGTCTGTTGTGATTGGTCGACTCTTTACAGCCCATCAGAAACCAAATGCTTAAATCTCAGAGACCAACAGCATTTTAAACACTGCAAAAAATGCTTTTCTTACTTAGTATTTTTGTCTTGTTTCTAGTCAAAATATCTAAAAAATTCTTACATTAAGAAACATTTACTAGACAAGTTCAAATTATTGTCTTGTTTTGCAGGGAAAATAACTCAAAATTAAGAGTTTTTGCTTAAAGGGTTACTTCAGCGATTAGCATATGGCTTTGTATCAGTAGAAACCCTGGAGTATATTCAAATTATTGTGCTTTCCCCCCTCATATCTCCCTGAGACGAGAGATTTATGCATTTTATTTCTGGAAAAATTCCTCCTATGATGCAAATTGATGATTTTTGCATCATAGGAGGAATGTTTGCCCAGAGGCTAAAGACTACAGCCAGCAGAGGGAGCCATTTCCGCATGTTTTGAACTCGAGCATGGGGGATGGAGATCACACTCCGCTCGCAGGGACAGCTCAGCTTGCAGACAGGATCATTTAAACGGAGCTATGCTGAGCAATGTAAGTCTTTTAACTTCTCAAATTAATTGCTATGAAAGTTAAGCTTGCAAAGGCATGAACTGAAACGCGTGCCAGACTGAACTTGCGTTGTGAATGTATGCCGCGAGTGTAGTCGCGATTACCTCAGCTCTCATCACTCCTGCAGTCAGTGCTCAGTGCTGTGATACTCGCGCGGGGACTCACTCATTATATTGAACACACACGTTCAGTTTTTAATTGTAGTGTCTTCTCTGTTCTCTAACTCAGTCACAGTAATCAAGTTGGTGGCGTTGGGAATGGCACAGGGCAGCAAAGCATTCTGGGAATTGTAGTCTTTCATCCCCATGGGACAAAAATACATTTTCTGTCTTTTCTCAGTCTAGAAGACACCAAATTCAAAAATAATTTCACATTTCTACTGCCTTGATGACCCAGTTTAAATACAGATTCATCTTCCCAGCGCTGAACTACCCCTTTAAGATAAGATAAATAATCTGCCAATGGGGTGAGAAAAATAATCTTGTTTCCTGTTTGAATTAAGATTATTTTTCTCACCCCATTGGCAGATTATTTATCTTATCTTAAGCAAAAACTCTCTTCATTTTGAGTTATTTTTCCCAAAACAAGATAATTACTTTTTCTTGTCTAGTAAATATTTCTTATTTTAAGAATTTGTTGATATTTTGACTAGGAACAAGACAAAAATACCAAGTAAGAAACGCATTTTTGGCAGTGAAGGGAAGATGTTTTTGACGGACGGTTTGTTTAATATTAAAACTGTTTTCAATCTATGAATAAAACTGATGCTTTTTTTTTTTTTGCAATGCTCTCAATCACTGTTGGTGAATGCCCTTGATATTATAACAATAATTATTAAAACTGATAAATTGATGTGATTGTATTAAACTTTTAGGCTACAAACAAGAGTTATTTTTCTAATCACACCAATCAGGTTTTTCATGACTGTGCGAACCATAATTTATCTTAGGTATCATACATATTTCTATATGATTTATCTATTAAAACGTTACCTTCTCCTGGGGAAAGATGACTCGATTCTTTCCCAGCATGGCACGAAATTTGTGTATGAAGTACTCCTTAAAGCAGGACCTACAACAACAGCACAGAAGTGTTTTTGACAAGACAGCATCACATAATGAAGTGTAATCGACAAACTGAGGAGATTAATGGCCGCCTACCGGCAAAACGCATCACTGACACGAATGATGAGCACGGCAGTCCCCTCCTTACACTTCACACACTTCCTGTTAAGCCTGTAAAACATCACAATTAAAAGAGTGTGAAATTTGTCAATGAGAATAAGAAAAAAAAAAGTCCCTTGTATTCAATAATTGTATCCCTTAAGACTCATCTTTAATCAGCAAAATTATTTTTAAGGTTTTTATTCATGCCTTAAAATAGCTTGAATGTAACTTTACCCTTGCACTTCATACACTCATTAATATGCAAATGAGCCCCGCCTCCACTCACTCAACTTTACTGAGGTAAACGCTGCACAACGGCGCTCTTTACACCGCAGAACACACAACAGTATTTAATATGATTATCCTTTAGCTTGACTATGCTATTAAACAGCTAATAATGTGTTACTAATGTTACACAAACCATGTTTCCTCTCGCCATCTCAGTTATCATCCTTATAGAACATCAGTGGAGTTCATCATAACATTGTAATGTACATCATATACATAATTCACGCGTTATATTGCTAAACGGACTCGATTTTGCATATCATCAGAAAAATATAGCAGGAAAACCTGCTTCTCTCGAGACTCCCCATCTTCAGAAAACAGTTAATGATATGCTAAAGAATCGGAAATAGCCTTTTCATACAAAGCCCCCAAGCTATGGAATGAGCTTCCTCTGCCCGGTCATTTTAAAAAGTTGACACATTTGTTTAAGACTGTTTTTCTTTAATCATTTGTTGCATTTCTATAGTTGTTTTTATTGTTTATTTGTATTTTATTTATTTTTGTATTATTATTATTGTTATTTTACTGCAGCGCTTTGGGTTTAAGAAAAGCACATTATAAATAAAATGTATTATTAATATGATTTTTTTTAAAGCCCACCCACACGTTGGCCTGATTGGTTACAAGGTTGCTTGTGACGTCAGAAACACCAGCGATTTATTTTGTTTACTGCAGTTTTAAAGGAAAGAAAAACTTAATAATGCTGCTGACTAATACATTTGCACATGATTTGTTTTAAAGCCTATTAAAACACCACATAGACATATAAACAAAACAACATTAAAACATTGATTTTAGAAGTAACTTTTAGGCGCTCTAGCGGTTAATAAACAAAACTTCGAGGGTCTCGCGGAAGAACATTTTAGACGGATCTACTTCTCTCTGTTTATGTCGACGAGTCACGCAGGTACTGTGCTCCTCCGCATCGGTTGAGCAGCCTAAAGTAGTCAGAATATAAACACTTATTTATACGTGTACCTTTTATAGGTTTACCTTAATGATTAATGATAAGAAACACAGTTAGGAAGATGGATTCACGATGTGCTCGCTCATTATATCAATTATTAACAATACAAAGTTACAGTGTATACTTTAAATATGGAAGTGATTTAGTATCAAGCAAATAAATCAAGTACATGCACATTATGATTACACACACACACACACACACACACACACACACACACACACACACAGTTAAACTCACGGTATCTTCTCCTGTTTACACTCCAGACCATTATAATCCTCTTCAACTTGGCACATGACGGCTTAAAATTCACAAACTAAAAGAAACAAAACACCCAATGTCACGCCAAATACACGATGCTCTTCAGTCCGTTGGAACTGACCAATTATCTCAAAACGTATCACACATATTGCTTGTTTTCACCTTTTACAGTCTATGGTTTTCACGTGTGTGTGTGTGTGTGTGTTGAGAATATCCTGACCCATTTTGATGACGTACAGTGGCCACGCCCATATATTTGCGTGTTATTTACGCTGTTTGTATGTTTAATTGTATCATTTAGCATTGATGTTGTATTATTATTATTTTAATGAGTAATCCGTATTTGTTTTGTGTAAATGCCGTTAAATACCACACACATAGCCTACAACCCATGTTTTATTATTTTAATATAGAAAGGAAGCATTGTGAGGACATTCTGTATTATGTAAACATTTAGTATGTCAACGTTTTCGGTTATAAATAAATATTATTTATTGTACTATATTTGTCTTATTTATTACATTCGAAGCGTTTATATTGACGCCATCTATCTCCGCTGCGTGGAATTGTTTTCGAACGCGATGCCTGGGAAATGAAGTTTTATCAAACCGCCGCTCTGCGCAAAGTGCGCTAAAAGAACTACAACTCCCATCATTTTGCTCGTCTAATCCGCTCCGTTAAAGCTACCATGTAATGTTTACTTCTTTGGAACAACGGCGTGTCCTCCTTGGTTGACAGTGTTGGAGATTGCAGATGCGGTATCTAATGTCGTATAAATCACGATATATTCGTTAAAAACACGGAATCCTATTTGCATCGGCAGTGTTAGTGGCTCGTCCTGCTGTCCGCGCTCGTGATGGCGATGTTCCGCAGTTTTGTGTCGGCTGCTCAGATCAGGCAGCATCAGCAGCAAAATGGAGCCGCAGCAGCCGCACCTGGAGAGAGTCTAGAGAGCCAGTTTTCCTGCCCCATCTGTCTGGAGGTCTACCACAAACCTGTCAGCATCGCCAGCTGCGCCCATACGTGAGTACACTGGCATTTTAACGTGTAATGTCGACTTCAAAATCACGTTCCTTTGTCAGTCCTCGGCAATGAAAGTGATGCTCGACATTGGCGTCTTTTCATTTGTTTACGCATTTCGTCACCTCACAATTTTCGAAGCCATTGTGACAAAATATGAAAACATCATATATGCGTCAGTTGTGGTTTTAGGGTTTCACTTCCCACCTGCGCGAAAGAACAAAGCGATTTTTCATAGCGATGTCTGTTTTGGTTCATTTAAAAAGAATCATTCGAACTGAGTCGTAACGACCGAATCTGTCTGGTAACCGAGTGTATCAATTGATCTTACCTTTCGATGTGTGTGGGTGTGTGTGTGCAGTTATGTTTCTGTAATTATAATTACATATTGTATTACGTGACATAAATACAAACACTACTAACCCCATCGCTCCCCAAGCTTGAATGATGAAATTGATCACTGAATCGGTTCCTAAGACGATTCATTGAATCGAACGTTCAAAATAACGCAAATTTCTCCCATAGCGGTTACAATAAAGTCTTGGTTAAACCGTTATAAGCCACGAACCAAATTGTTGCCCCCCCCCCCCCACCACCACCACCACCAAAGACACACTTAACGGTTTTAGTGAGGGAAAGAACTACAATTAACGGTTTTAGTGAGGGAAAGAACTATAATTCCGAGGCTGTGAATCATTGCGAAAAGCGTGATTAGTGAATACATATAAAAAATACTCATTTAAAAGGGTTGATTATATAGTCTATACAAGCATAAATTCCGTTATTTGGGCTTTTAGAGTTTCACTTCCCACCTATGCAAGAGAACAAAGCGATATTTCATAGCGATGTCTGTTTTGGTTCATTTAAAAGAATCATTCGAACCGAATCGCAACGACCGAATCTGTCTGGGACCGAGTGTTAAGATCTTACCTTTTGGTGTGTGTGCGCGCTATGTTTGTGCGTTATGTTTCTGTAATTCTAATTGCATATTGTATTACGTGACATAAATACAAACGCTACTATTTAGTATGATCTCTTTCATTTTGTCACAATTCACATTTTCACAGATTCAGCAAAGGGGTCACATACTTTTTCTTACCATTTTATATATATATATATATATTTTAAAAATATCCTGGCACTTCCAAGCTTTATAACGGCAGCTCAAAATGAAGCCCATAAAAGTGCATCTATCATTATATCCGTCATAAAATGGCATCTGTCCATCATAAAAGTGCATCTATCATTATAAGAGTACTGTACATCGGTCCATCATAAAAGTGCATCTGTCCATCATAAAAGTGCATCTATCCATCAAAACCCAGCATGAAGCTGAAATATGTTGTCCTGGCTTCCCTGTCCATTTTTCAGAAAATCATCCTTGGGTGCTGAATCTTGGAGCAGATCTAATCCTTCACAGTCAGTCTGTGGTGAGCTCTGTGGGCAGGGCTCAGCTAGAAGTGTGTCCGTGAGCAATTGTAGTTGTGGCGGTGTGGTCTCATCATTGTCCTTGTGGGATGTGTATGCCACATGTCCATTCAGCTGCTGAAAAGAAGTCCTGTGGTCGTCCATCATAAAAGTGCATCTGTCCATCATAAAAGTGCATCTATCCATCTTAAAAGTGCATCTATCCATCATAAAAGTGCATCTATCCATCTTAAAAGTGCATCTATCCATCTTAAAAGTGCATCTATCCATCATAAAAGTGCATCTATCCATCATAAAAGTGCATCTATCCATCATAAAAGTGCATCTATCCATCATAAAAGTGCATCTATCCATCATAAAAGAGCATCCGTCCATCATAAAAGTGCATCTGTCCATCATAAAAGTGCATCTGTCCATCATAAAAGTGCATCTGTCCATCATAAAAGTGCATCCGTCCATCATAAAAGTGCATCCGTCCATCATAAAAGAGCATCTGTCCATCATAAAAGTGCATCTGCCATCATAAAAATGCATCTATCCATCATAAAAGTGCATCTATCCATCATAAAAGTGCATCTGTCCATCATAAAAGTGCATCTGTCCATCATAAAAGTGCATCTGTCCATCATAAAAGTGCATCTGTCCATCATAAAAGTGCATCTATCCATCATAAAAGTGCATCTGTCCATCTTAAAAGTGCATCTGTCCATCATAAAAGTGCATCTGTCCATCATAAAAGTGCATCCGTCCATCATAAAAATGCATCCGTCCATCTTAAAAGTGCATCTGTCCATCTTAAAAGTGCATCTATCCATCATAAAAGTGCATCTGTCCATCATAAAAGTGCATCTGTCCATCATAAAAGTGCATCAGTCCATCATAAAAGTGCATCTGTCCATCATAATAGTGCATCTGTCCATCATAAAAGTGCATCCGTCCATCATAAAAGTGCATCCGTCCATCATAAAAGTGCATCCGTCCATCATAAAAGTGCATCTGTCCATCATAAAAGTGCATCTGTCCATCATAAAAGTGCATCTGTCCATCATAAAAGTGCATCCGTCCATCATAAAAATGCATCCGTCCATCTTAAAAGTGCATCTGTCCATCTTAAAAGTGCATCTATCCATCATAAAAGTGCATCCGTCCATCATAAAAATGCATCCGTCCATCTTAAAAGTGCATCCGTCCATCATAAAAGTGCATCCGTCCATCATAAAAATGCATCCGTCCATCTTAAAAGTGCATCCGTCCATCATAAAAGTGCATCTATCCATCATAAAAGTGCATCTGTCCATCTTAAAAGTGCATCTGTCCATCATAAAAGTGCATCTGTCCATCATAAAAGTGCATCCGTCCATCATAAAAATGCATCCGTCCATCTTAAAAGTGCATCTGTCCATCTTAAAAGTGCATCTATCCATCATAAAAGTGCATCCGTCCATCATAAAAGTGCATCCGTCCATCATAAAAGTGCATCCGTCCATCATAAAAGTGCATCCGTCCATCATAAAAGTGCATCTGTCCATCATAAAAGTGCATCTGTCCATCATAAAAGTGCATCCGTCCATCATAAAAGTGCATCCGTCCATCATAAAAGTGCATCCGTCCATCATAAAAGTGCATCTGTCCATCATAAAAGTGCATCTGTCCATCATAAAAGTGCATCTGTCCATCATAAAAGAGCATCTGTCCATCTTAAAAGTGCATCTGTCCATCATAAAAGTGCATCTGTCCATCATAAAAGTGCATCTATCCATCATAAAAGTGCATCTGTCCATCTTAAAAGTGCATCTGTCCATCTTAAAAGTGCATCTGTCCGTCATAAAAGTGCATCTGTCCGTCATAAAAGTGCATCTGTCCGTCATAAAAGTGCATCTATCCATCATAAAAGTGCATCTGTCCATCTTAAAAGTGCATCTGTCCATCTTAAAAGTGCATCTATCCATCATAAAAGTGCATCTATCCATCATAAAAGTGCATCTGTCCATCTTAAAAGTGGATCCATCCATCATAAAAGTGCATCCGTCCATCATAAAAGTGCATCCGTCCATCATAAAAGTGCATCCGTCCATCATAAAAGTGCATCCATCCATCATAAAAGTGCATCCATCCATCATAAAAGTGCATCCATCCATCATAAAAGTGCATCCATCCATCATATCCATCATAAAAGTGCATCTGTCCATCATAAAAGTGCATCTGTCCATCTTAAAAGTGCATCTGTCCATCATAAAAGTGGATCCATCCATCATAAAAGTGCATCCGTCCATCATAAAAGTGCATCTGTCCATCATAAAAGTGGATCCATCCATCATAAAAGTGCATCCGTCCATCATAAAAGTGCATCCGTCCATCATAAAAGTGCATCCGTCCATCATAAAAGTGCATCCGTCCATCATAAAAGTGCATCCATCCATCATAAAAGTGCATCCATCCATCATAAAAGTGCATCCATCCATCATAAAAGTGCATCCATCCATCATATCCATCATAAAAGTGCATCTGTCCATCATAAAAGTGCATCTATCCATCATAAAAGTGCATCTGTCCATCATAAAAGTGCATCTATCCATCATAAAAGTGCATCTGTCCATCATAAAAGTGCATATATCCATCATAAAAGTGCATCTGTCCATCATAAAAGTGCATCTATCCATCATAAAAGTGCATCTGTCCATCATAAAAGTGCATCTATCCATCATAAAAGTGCAACTATCCATCATAAAAGTGCATCTATCCATCATAAAAGGGCATCTATCCATCATAAAAGTGCATCTATCCATCATAAAAGGGCATCTATCCATCATAAAAGTGCATCTATCCATCATAAAAGTGCATCTATCCATCATAAAAGTGCATCTATCCATCATAAAAGTGCATCTGTCCATCATAAAAGTGCATCTGTCCATCATAAAAGGGCATCTATCCATCATAAAAGTGCATCTATCCATCATAAAAGTGCATCTATCCATCATAAAAGTGCATCTATCCATCATAAAAGTGCATATATCCATCATAAAAGTGCATCTGTCCATCATAAAAGTGCATCTATCCATCATAAAAGTGCATATATCCATCATAAAAGTGCATCTGTCCATCATAAAAGTGCATATATCCATCATAAAAGTGCATCTGTCCATCATAAAAGTGCATCTATCCATCATAAAAGTGCATCTATCCATCATAAAAGTGCATCTGTCCATCATAAAAGTGCATCTGTCCATCATAAAAGTGCATATATCCATCATAAAAGTGCATATATCCATCATAAAAGTGCATCTGTCCATCATAAAAGTGCATATATCCATCATAAAAGTGCATATATCCATCATAAAAGTGCATTTATCCATCATAAAAGTGCATATATCCATCATAAAAGTGCATCTGTCCATCATAAAAGTGCATCTGTCCATCATAAAAGTGCATATATCCATCATAAAAGTGCATCTGTCCATCATAAAAGTGCATATATCCATCATAAAAGTGCATATATCCATCATAAAAGTGCATATATCCATCATAAAAGTGCATATATCCATCATAAAAGTGCATCTGTCCATCATAAAAGTGCATATATCCATTATCCATCAGCTCCATGCGGCTCCAGGGGTTAATAAAGGTCTTCTGAAGTGAAGCCATGTGTTTGTGTGAGAATAATATCCATATTTAACACGTCATAAAGTAAAATAGCTTCCTCCAGACCACCTTTTGTATTCAACTTACACTAAAAGTGTAGCACCTCTCACTGTTCAAACCTCCTACGATACTTCCGGTGTCATCGTCGCAGTTGATTAGAAAGCCAGTTACGCTTTTAACGTCTACAAGTTTAATACCGAAGGCGGTCCGCCGGATTCTAGATGTTTTACTTTACAATGTGTTAAATTTGGATATTGGGCTGAAGGTCTTCATTAACCCCCTGAACTGTGTGGAGCATTTTTATAATGAATGGATGCACTTTTTGGTCTTTACATTTTGGGGTGCCATTATAACGCTTAGAAGAGCCAGGATATGTTTTAATAATATCATAATCTCACCGGTATATTTGTGGCAATAGACATTGTATGGGTCAAAATTATCCATTTTTCTTTTATGCCAAAAATCATTAGGATAGTAAGATCATGTTCTAGGAAGATATTTTGTAAATATCCTTTTGTAAATATATTAAAAATGTATTAGTAGTAATATGCATTGCTAAGGACTTCATTTGGACAACTTTAAAGGAGATTTTCTCAATATTTAGGATTTTTTTTCCCACCCTTAGATTCCAGATTTTCAAATAGTGTCCTATCCTGACAAACCAAACATCAATGGAGAGATGAGTCGGCTTTCAGATGATGTCTAAATCTCAGTTAATAGTTACTAATTATTTATTTATTAGTTAGTTACTAATATACACTCTTAAAGTATGATTATAAAGCAGTGTTTCCCAACCTTTTTCAGTCATGGCACCCTTCGAAAATGTAAAAAGATTTGTGGCACCCCCTCGCATACGTTACGCTAGGGCTGTAACGGTACAGATTGCCCACGGGTCAGTTTGTATCACGGTTTTAGGTTCACGGTTTCAGTACGGTTAGGTATTTGCTATGTTCAGGGAATAAAAGGACTAATAAATCAATTAAATAAGAACAAATAACTTGAATACAAGCAGCAGCACAAATACATACTACTGAGCAAAGATACTAATAAAATAATCAATGCTTTTCAGGTTTTTCAGGTAGGTCTAACATTAGGTAGAGAAATTGAATAAATAATCAAATGTAAAATAACTTTAAATTAAAGGAACTGTTTGTATGAAATGTATTTCAATTAATCATAAAATGGCCGCTGATATGTCACTAGACATTAATAAATTATGTTAATTTCAAAAACTCATATCACTGACAACAGTAGTCCGGCAGGATATTGTCATTATAAAGTTGTTGTTGATGTTGATGATGTCATGTTGTGTTTTGGCCTGAAGCTCCGCCCTCCACCTATCGACCAATCACGAGTCAGTAGTGTTTCGGGTTGCCAGATCTGCTCTAGTTACCACAGCTGCAGATCTACAAACGTTCTGCTGATCCTGCAGCCAATCTGGCAACCTCGAGTCGGGGGGGGGTAGTGATTGCAGGACCAGTTTTGGCCACAAACTTACATACACTTCCTTTAAAGATCAATTCTTATTAAACTTATAAAAGCTATTCAATCAAGATCAGTGAGTGATGTCCTTATCTTTTGTTTGACATTAAACAGAGCAAATGTTACTGCCCCTTTAAGACCTAATAAAGAAAAAATGACGGATTATACGGCAGCACTCGCATGCACTGAACAGTTTATAAAGAGAGACCGTTTTGCCTGTTTTTCTTTTATTATCGCTGTTGTAGTGTATCACTGAGGAGCCAGCACGTGTATCCATCTACAGAAACATACATAAAGCATTATTTTCAAGTTACAACTGTTGGAAACTCAGAGGTGAAGACCAGGAGAACTTGGGTATATCTTTCGGGCAGGCGTTCCTCTTTATTGAGATACACACGTGCCGTCTGTGGCTGTACCAATCAGACGAATAGATGCAAATGTAATCACTGACAATGTTGCTTATAGATCAGGAAGTGCATAAAGACAAAAGACTGATTAACTTGATCTCCTTAGAATGTAGTCAACCAGAACCTCCAAACTGTAAAGCATTATGTACATAAAAAACTGTGTGTATACTATTACATTGGATCCTTGATATAACAATTTATAAATTTGTAATCCCACACAACCCATATTATAGATTCCTCATCAGATGTGAGATGAACCGCGGTGCAAGTGCGTGCCGGCCCCTTTTACCTACGTCAGACGGCAACCCATAGAGTATGATAAAGTATACACTCTTAAAGGTACTGATATTTACCTTTTAAGGTATTAATATGTACCATTTATGGGTGAGTAAGGTACAAAGATGTACCTTTTCACTTTTGTACCTTAGTCACAGCACTGTGCCTTTTTTTTCTGAGAGTGTGGGATGAGCTGAGGGAGAGTAAATGATGGGGTTATTTTAATATTTGGGTGAACTATCCCTTTAAGAGGCCTAGTCATGTATGCGTTGTGTCTGACATGTTTTGGTGTAGGTCCGTGTAGAGCATTGGTAATCGCTGAAACGCCCCGTGACGGGTTTGCCCTTTTACTGCCCTTTCAGAAAAAATGAATTTTTGATGAGGGAAACTCTGTAACCTTCACACTGCTGCTGTAAACCTAAGGGATCCTTCTTTTTTTCCCTTGGTAGTTGATGTTTAACATTAACTCTTTCCCCGCCAGCGTTTAAAAAAAAAGTTGCCAGCCACCGCCAGGGTTTTTGACAATTTTCACCAAAATTTAATAGCCAATAGAATATTTTGTTAAATGAATATCTGAGCATGCAATATATCAAAATAAAGAGCTGACCCTCTTCTTTTAAACAAAAAAATCGTTTTATTCTAGCTTCATGCATTCCTTTTTTATCAACACTTGAATATGGGTAGGTTTCATAAAAAAAAAGCAACATTTTGAACAAAAAGCTGAGAAAATCAAATTTTTGTGAAAGACTGTTTCCAGATCAGATTCAGAGATGATCAAACACAGATGGAGGAGATCGAGTCCATCAACACTCCTAATGCTTACACAGTCCTGTAGCTCATCCTGGGTCCACATCTCATTCAGTAACATTAGGCAGTTTTGATTCATATGCTGTTTAATGAGGATGATCAGGTTATTTTTAATATGCATATGATTACATGCGATCGCTCGTTTCACTGCGTCTTCCTCACGTGTGTTTTGATCAGGAGATTCAGTACTCATTCAGAAGATGCGCAATAGCGCCCCCTAGCGCCCGACAGTGAAAACACGGAAACCCGGAAAATTCCGTTATTGGCCTGGAAGCGTTTTCTCACAAATAATGAAAATTTCCGTGTTTGGCGGGGAAAGAGATAATGTGCGTTTTGCTGAGTATCGTATTTGATATGGAGGCTCAAACTGAGCAAAAATATGTAGCGCGGACAAAAACTGCTTGTAATGCAAGTCAATAGCCACGTTTCCATTACCCTTCAAATTGCGCAAATTGAAAATACGCCCAATGGAAACGCGGCAATTCCGCAAAAACTCCCATATATCACAAAAAAGTTTTTACGCTCTCATGAGGTGGTTTTTCAGGCAATTCGAAAAAGGACATTTTTGCAAAACTGCAATGGAAATGTTTTTTTTCGCATTTACAGGTCACCTGTTGCGGTGATGCATTGCTTCAACATAGGGCCTATATATTATATTTTCCACTCAATTGTGTCGTAATAACAAGATAATGTAGTTAAAAGGACATATTTTCTCCTAATAAGGACTACAGGCTATACTGTAATTAAGACATATATTTAAGAAATATATTAAAACAGAAAGAGCAGTTTCTGCCTTACTCAAAGGCCGAGGAAACAGGCCAGCTACGCACGTCAGTCCATTCCAGACGATCTTAGTTTGCTTCTTATCTAATAAAAAGGCAATTAATTGATGAAACCGATCAAAATAAAAATACAATTTATACAAAACTAAATATTTTTTTAAGAAAGAGTTTCTAGAAAATAATAGGCTACTCGAAGTGATCAAAATTATGTGACTCCCCAGGTCTCAAACATATTGCGATTCATGACCTATCGCGAGAGGAAAATATGTTTTAGTCGCATAAATTCAGCTATGGAAACGCTGTCATTTCGCAATAGTTTTTTATCGACATTTAAGAAATATCGCAAAAGGTTTTCGCAAATCCGTAATGGAAACGCAGCTAATGAGATCATTTACATTTATGATATTTTCCATAATCTTCAGCAGAGAACTGAATTGACCGTTCACAAAGCCCCACTCCTAGGGCTGGGCGATAAAATATGATATGTCAACGATATGTATCGCGATAGACACATAATCGATATCAATAAAAAATGCATTCGATAAAACGTGTGATAATTTTTTTTTCTTCGTCTGAAGAAACCAGAGATTGTGAAGCAAGTTTTGGTTGCACGAAGAAAGGCACTCACTCTCTGGTAGTCTAGCAGCATAGGGCGTGACATGCTAACAGCCAATCATTTAACAGTATCATGTTTGGTTGTACCGTATCGTTGTTTCGTGTTGAATTCTTCCGTAACAGAACTGGCGTGCAGTGATAAGTGGAAAATGAGTGCCGCAGCGAGCGAGGAAACTGTTGATAAATCAGGAAAACAAGTCAGCTCGCCAGTATGGCAGTTTTTTAGATTTTATAAGTCTGACCGTAGTCAGACCGATGTTGTCTGCAAATTATGCAAGACCGTTGTCCCGACCAAGACTGATGATTATATTCAGAGGAAGGTTAAGTTTAAAATAAAAATATTTAAATGTGATATATTTTTCTCCTGGTCCTTATTTTAAACAGGTCATAAAAAATATCAATAATTATTGATATCGACTGATATGATACACTTCGATTGTGATACAGTTTTCAGCCATATCGCCCAGCCCTACCCGCCACCTTTAGTTACTGTTGCTATGTCCGACAAGCCTTGGTGCTCTCACGCCATAGACAGTAAAAGAAATGGACGGAGCGATCCCATTGCCTTCTACGGCGTTAAGTGATGTCAGTATAGGAGCACTCACTTCCTGATGGCGGAGTGAACCGCGCCGGCTCAGACTGAGCTTGAGGACGTAGATGTGACCTGAGCCTCCTGTCTGACAGCTGTAGGTCTTCTAGTAGTTGTGGAAAGTGAAATCTGAATCACGTTGTTTAAATATTTTCTCCCGTTGCTTTTGGCTCACTATGGGCTTCTCCCCATTCTTCCCCCTTGACTTTATCAGACTTTATGTCTCCACGTCCCCCGACTGTCTCATAGTCAGCTAACGATGCTTCTGAGCGTCTCCTCAGGTCTATACGGTAATTTCTCAACTGTGCGACAGAGTCGCGTTGGTTATGACGCAATCGTTAGCCTATTTTTACAAAAACAGCTTCTACGGGGCGATAGTGTAAGATACAAGGTAACGGAGCCTTTTATGCATTGTCGAGTTTCTTTAGAAATAAACACTGGACAAATGGAGTCTTTAAACGTCTCAGATGTAAAGTTATTCACTGTCAAAGTGACTCAAAAATGAATGGGAGTCAATGGGATGCTAACAGCAGGTGATGGCTTGGTTAGCGATGGCCGCCCCTAGGGGTGGAACGCTTTCCGAGCGCTAGATTACCCCCTTGTCTCACGCCACACACACATTCTCACACAGGGAAACATCGCGGAGCGAAGAGAAAGCTGTGACAAAGCACGTCAGAAAATAATCAGTACATTATAACCGGTTATGGTCTATTACTGAACAGAGATTGAATCGTCTTCGCCTGCATCGAAGAACCGATTAATTTCGACACCCCTATTAATTACTTTGAGTGACAGGTGGGTTTCCGTTTGTCTGCTGTCTGTTAGTCATCACGTCACCTCAGCTCCGCCCACGTCCCGCTAGGCCGGTCACAATAACACATTTGGCTGGACGATAAACTGGGCAAGAAATTATTGCGATAAACGATATTGTCGTTCTGAAACCATTTTCATCTACATGGCATAATCATGCAGCTACACCTTTTCAAAGATCAAAATACCTCTAAAAGACTATTTAACACTGAAAACGGAAAACATTTTAAATATCCACAATAAATGGACAAAACAATAAAAGCAATGGACTCTCAGTCTGTTAACAAACTATGCACTTGAATAAATACCATAAACAATAAATAAAATGGATGAAAATTGCAACGGTTGATTGTGTTTTAGGAGGATATTAGGGGTGGCACGGTTCACAAAACCCGCGGTTCGGCTCGGATCACGGTTTTAGGGCCACGGTTTTCAGTTCTATATGGTGGTTGTTTTTTTTTATCGTTAACACTCTAGAAATGTACTTCAGCATCATATAGCTTAATTATCCACAAATCAGGATACAGACTTAAAAAATGTTTATATCATTTAATCATGCACAAACTGAGTTTGACTTAACCCTCTCTGAGGAAAGCTAGGTGAGATTTTGATACAGCAAGAGAGAAGACATTGATGACATGCTTTTCATTTATTTGGCAAAAAAAGGAGAACGTGTATTGCAATCTCTATAGGAACTTACATGTGCTTTTTTTAGCACAAAGATTGAACTGAAGAATTAACTTGCATTTATTAAACTGCCAACTTCAGTGTAGCTTTAAGCCTCGTTTATACTCGATGCGTCCACACAAGCACGGCAAAAATGACGTCAACGCGGAGTGTGCGAATAATTTTGCTTGCCGTTGTGCGCGTCAAATTTTTTTTCAGGTCTATGTCCCGCCTCTTTGCCCATTTTCGGTTATCTGCGAGTGACGCACTGCCAATATGATGGCCGGCTCCGCCCACTTTAGACTTCAAAAATGCTCTTCAGAAGCCTACGGGTGACGCCACGGACACTACATCCATTGTTTTACACAGTCTATGCTCTAAACCTACTCTACTCAAGCAGGGTTTTTCCTGCTTTGAAATTTTTTTGCCGGCCGCTAAAACAAATTTTTGTCCCGCCTAACCCTTATTTGATGAATTATTGTGATTTATAAATTGATGTAGATTACTAATGCACGTGACAGGGCGCACGTTAACCATCTGAGCTCTCCCTCGCACATATCAATCAAAATCAACTGACACAATGGTAAAAGGTCGGAAGACTGACTCCATGTTCTGTGTGGCGCGTTCGCACAATATTTTCCCTGAATTACTGCTGGATGTGAATTGTGCTCAAAAAACGCACTTCTTTTGACAGACCCAGCACACCCAGCTGACATAAACCATACTTTCAAATAAACGGAAAAATATCCTTATAAAGTGTTTTCTGTGTTTCAAATCTTTGCCGTTGTTTTAACGGTCTGGGTTCACATATAACGCGACCCATTTTGTCCGATTTGCGAACTAATGACTCATTTGAACCGATTAATTTGATGAACTGATCTGTCTAACACTGAACTCACGAATCAGTGTGTAATCATTTACTCACAACACCTCTGAAATGAGAACACAAGTGTGCTTACCCCACTAAACAAGAGGAGTTAGTAAGAATTAGTTTTAATAATCCACAGTATTTTCACGTATTTATTTTGAGCATTTATATTGATAATGTGTAGTAAACTACTAATAGTTTTATTAAATTGTATATGGTAAAGAATTGGACTATTTGTTATTAAATTTTTAATAAATTTTTTTAATAATTGTTGCCAAAATAATTCATCGGTAAACCATGCAAACTGTGTAAAAACGAGGAACTAAAGAAACAAACATCAAGACATCATACATAATGAGATATCAAAATTAGATGAGGTCAGCATCCAGTTCAGCAAAATGAAAAAAATAGCATTTATTTTACATTTATTGTCAGTATTTGGCTCACAGATCACGCGGGTAGAGTTGGTGTAGACAGTAGACTCTTACTGTTGGTGTGTGTGTGTGTGCGTGCGTGCGTGCGTGCGTGCGTGCGTGTGTGTGTGTGTGCGTGTGTGTGTGTGTGTGGATGACCATAGCCCCTTTCTAACTGCACGTCGGACCCGCAATATTCCCGGAACATTGCCGGGTCGCCTTCTGTGTGAAAGCACCACGTCCCGGGATTGATTACCGAACTGAACCCGGGTCGGGGCTCTAGTAACATTGCGGTATTCGACCCGGGACGAGCGCTGTGTGAACAAAAGCCAAAACTAATGCCGCAGCGTGTGCGTAGTTATCGTGCGACTCCTAGAGCTTGTTTTTTCAATAACACAGCCCTGCAGTGCCAGAAGAGCTCGTCTGTGTTTTAAACGCAGAGAGTGTTCGTATACAAAAAAAAACTAAAATTAAACAAGCAGAAATGAGCGCAAACTGGACACAAGTCGAGACCACGGAGCTCCTTACTATCCGCGCTGAAGCTGAGATCGCTCGCCGTTATACGTCACATCCGGATGTCACGTGTCAACTCGACCCGGGACCGTTACGGGTTGTGTGTGAAAGCGCACATATTACGGTATTTCGCTGGCAGTGTGAATGGACCAAATCTAGCGGCCCGGGAACAAATGCCGGGTCGCATTATCCGTGTGTTTGCCGGAATCGCAGTGTGAAAGGGGCTCATGTCTGGTCAGCCACCACCGAAGGCCATTTCTGGCCCAGGAAAAACCCTGTCAAGAGTTTGTTTAACTGGCTTCATGCAACAGGAGAGAGATGAAAATGACCCCAAAAGACCATGTCAGAAAGTGCCAAATATAAGGTTAAAGATTTGAACTCCTGACCATAAGACGACAGTGAAGCTTGAATTGGCAAACTAGTTTTAATATTTGGTAGTCTGAGCTCTGGTGAGTTTTACGCAACTAAATTGGAAGTTGAAGCCCCTGCTTTCGCCTGGAGACGAAAAGAGCCACGTTTGTCTGCATACTCATTTTCTAATGTATCTACCTGCCGAATACAGATTAGATGGTTTTATAAGTGACTAAAATAACCGTCCTAATCCTTATCACCACCGTATGCTCCTGCCAGAGATGCCGGTGAGATTGCAGCTCATTGATTAAACTGGAGCTGATCGCCCTCATAAATAATGTGGGCTGGTTTCTGATGCTGTTTTCTTTGGTTTTGCACAGAACTACCCACACTCATATATCACATTCATGAAATGTTTCTCATCTCAAGAGTAGGAGGCATATGCCTAAAGATTGATCCGTTTTCAAGCCTTTCTTGTTTCCCCTTTCATGCTGCTTTCTTTTATTTAATTCAGAAATTATTAGTTTTGGTTTAGTTCCTGAGGACGTCTGCATTTTTTTTAGTGAACTATTGTTGGTGCATTTGCGTCCCAAGTTATATCTACAGTATATATTTATTATCTGCCTTTCAGATCTGCGTTCTGAGCCAGAGAGAGCCGTCTTCATGTGTATATATATGAAATACATTATTTTTCATCCACACAGTATCGTTATTTCTGTCTTACAATCATTGATATTATCACAGAAACACGGATAAAATATAATAGTTCAGATATAAACACTGATGTCTACTGTAGCGATCATAATAGAGCAAATCTCCTTTTGAAAGTAACTTGACGCTTCAAATTAAGATTATCATTACATTGTAACACCAGTAGGTGGAGACAAGTGACTGTTAAAAAATAAATGAGTAATTGAATCATTCATTCAAGAGATTTGTTCAGAAAACGCTGATTCATTCAGTAATGAAACAAGAAAAGTCTATATGAGTGAGTCATTGAATCATTCACTCGAGATTCATTCAAAAACACTCCCTGCGTCCCAATTCGCACACTATCCATCCTAAATAGTATTCGAAAATAGAATTAGTATGTCCCAAATCATAGTATGTTGAAAAGAGTATTCCAAAGATTCCCGGATGGTTTACTATTTCCGGTCAGAATTCACAGTATGGATCGATGCACACTCTAACGGCTGATATTACCCACAACCCATTGCGAGTTGGACGAGGATTCGATTAGAACTACAAACGCGGATAAAAAGCGTTAAAAAACTACAAACATGGCGGATGTGCGAGTCAGACGGTTAAGCAGAGAAGTGTAGATAAAGGGGTTTGAGTGACCCTATCAATATTTAACCTGACAAAAATATATTTATTCAGTGTTGTCCACATTATATTTCACCTGCAGCAGCGTTGAGCACTTTTGTAATGACACGTTTGGCCATTAACTATTAAATGCATCATTATATTTAAACTGCAAACACACGAGGAGAGTCTCTGCATTAAAGACACACACACGGCAGATCAACGAGCGGCTACATTTCTCTCCGATACGGCAGGAGATTAAACTGAATGTGGAGGATTTGAACTGTGACAAATCTGACGATGAATCTGACAGGGCAGATAAACGGTGATGGGATGCACGTAACTAAGCGACAGAGTCCGTTAAAGATGGCGAAGTAGTCCCGAAGCTTGCAGACTCTTCTGCTACACACTCAAAAGTATACTTTTTCTTCACAAAAAGAGTACATACTTTTAGGACGTAGTATAAGTAGGCGAATTGGGACGCAGCAACTGATTAATTCATTAATGAAACAAGTTAAGTCTTTATGAGTGAGTCATTGAATCATTCACTCGAGATTCATTCACAAACACTGATTAATTCATTAATGAAACAAGTTAAGTCTTTATGAGTGAGTCATTGAATCATTCACTGACCCGATTTTAAAAAAATTATTAATTTAGATTGATTAAACATTTGAAATTGACCTTTTGTCAGATCCTCTTGCAAATTGCATGTTATTTTTAGTTGTCTGTTCAGAATCGGGATCTCTATTTGAAACAAAAAAAAGGTGGTTCAATGAATCTAGAATCGTGCAGCTATAGTTATTATGCAGCGACACCCAAGTAAGTGATTAAATGTTGATTTCCTTGAGAAGTGTAAACAAGATATTAAGATATCTTTAATACTTATTGAGTTACAGGCATTCAAACCTGAGACAAAAACAACAACACAAGGACTGCCCTTTTCCCATTTTGAGCGGTCACCGTTTGCATATAAAGCAACGAAAATAGATAAAGTCAACAGATTATATTAACAGACCTGCCGATCTCCATGTAAAAATAAAATAATGATGCTGCCATCTTTCTAAAGTCATTTTTACACCACTGTAATTTGGCTAAAATGGTCATTTTGACCCTCCTACAAAACACTAATCACTCAGTTAATATACATTTGTGACATTTCATATGTTGGCTTTCATCACTATATAGGTTTGTTTTTCTACAGAAAATATCTTTCTTACAGAAAAATTTGAGCCAGGGAATTGTCCGAAATATTGTTGAAATGACACGGAACGACCCATTAGTAAATGCTGCTCAATATCTGAAAGCACTGCGAGTTTGAGTCGCTTATAATGTGCATTTTTTAAGAAGCAACACGCGTCAAACATCTTTCCAAACATGAGAATTTATGAACCTTGTCCAGCAAAAGACAACATTTAGTAACATGTTTTTATTTACTTCATAATGACGGTTGAGCATCCTTCTGTGAGATAATGTGGCTTCTTACACAAAATAAGTCACAACATATTATTTCATAGTAGTGTTGTCACGATACCAAAATTATGACTTCGATACGATACCAGACTAAAATATCGATACTAAATCGATACCACAGTAAAAAAAAAAAAAATTTTAAATGCTTAATATGACAACAGAACTTGTTATTATTCATTGTTTTGTTTTTGTTTTTACAAAAAATTCCTGTGGCCAGCATGTTCCTTAGGGTTGGGCATCGTTTTGATTTGAACAATTATTGATCAATTACTATTAAAATTATCTCACAAATTTTTGCTATCTCAATGTATTTTTTACAATGGGGTAATTGTGTTGCAATAGCTTACACACAGCACAAGAAAGCTTGATTTCGGATGGTAAATTGGATTAAAAAAGACGAGTAAACAGTAATAAAATAAGAACAAATAAACAGATTACAAACAATAGCACAAATAAATACAATAGAATAGAAGATACAAATGAAATAGACTGCTTTATTTTTTCAGGTAGGTCTAACATTCAGATAAGAAGCTGAATAAAAAACTGCATAGTAATTACATTTAAAACAACATTGGATAATGTTCTTTGTAAAAAATTCAATAGCGTACAGATGAAACTATTAAAGTTACACAAGTTGATCAGTCAAGAGCAGTTGATCGTTTGTCTTTTTGTAGTTTGAATAGCAAATGACTGCGGTCCCTTTAAGACTAACGGACGCATGGATCCTGCACTGTTCCTGTTACTCATTCTTCATTTCTTCCTGAACTGTTTGCGACTGTGTTTACGTTAATACTCTTCCAGATGTGCACTGACAATTCTTTGAGTGTATTTGACCAATAATAAGCTTGTATCATGTCAGAGGCGGCTTTATTACGGCTATGTATGTGCGCTTCAGATGTGAGCACGAAATCTGCGGGGATTAGTAGAATAAATTTATGTGCAATCCCGCGCGAAATTCAGACCGATCACTCACTAACACTAACACACTGTCATGAGGAAAGAGTCCAGCTGAACGCGCGCTCGCCGTGCTCAGAGGTTAACCCGGCTGAGTGAGAATATGCCGGTGTGTGTCAGCTCGCTTTCGGTCAGAGAAGGAGAGCACAGCTGGTATCGATACAGTAAAAACTGAGAATCGTATCGTTTCAGATATTCCAGTATCGATATATATCGAAATATCGATATTTTGGACAACACTATTTCATAGTATTAAACAGTGATAAAGGCAATGGTGATGAGCATTGAAGTATAAATATGCTTTATCATCATGAAAATACCAGAGAAGAACTCAGATAAACCATATATTGTTGCAGTCGTGTGTTTATTGGCAGGGCTCAATGCAAAATTATTTTTTCTACTTGCTCAGTCGTAGGGCTGGGCGATAAAACGATAACGATAATTATCACGATATAATTTTCCTCGATAAAACGATAACAACAGTTCCATAAATTCTCGATATAATGCTTAAGCGCTATGCGTAATGCTGCCAATGCGAATTGCAGACCGGGGCTTCTGGGCGCTGCACGCGATGCTGTTTACAGTCAGTGGCTGACCGGCTTGGAGGATCGGAGTGAAGTAGAGTGAGAAAAATGAGCGATAGTGAAGAAAACTCAGAGGACACGAATATCGTTAGTTCGCTCAACTTCAGTGGTTTGGAGATATTTTGGCGATCCCATCCGACTTAAAACAGCGGCGTACATGGACTGCTTATCAATATCATTCTCCACACGGAATTTAATTATTAAATTATCCTGCTTCTTCGAAGTTCTTCATATAACATTGAGCCCAACACAGCGGTAAATCTACATTAACTACATTCACACGCCGGCTTATTACCTTCTTAGTTGTGGTGAGGGACTTACAACAAGCTAACGCTAACTGTACCCAACTATAATCACTAAAACATCAGACTTGTACACGATCGATATCATAATTGTCTTTGATGGTTTATTAATAACTCGGCATCTCCTGTATCAAAAGAGAAATAATGTCATCCGATGTTTAAAATGAATAAAATAGACTAGACAGCCCTTACTGGAGACCTTTTTTTTGCCCGTTTGCGTTTTTAGTGGTTTACTACTTACACAATAAGTAATGATATTGTTGATATACAGTGTAGAGTACAGAAATGCTGACCACAATTAAGATTTTAATAAATAAATCTACCTCAGTTTTAATAAATTGTTCACCTGTTGGCAAGTGTTTGTCATGTTTTGACAATAAAGGATAGTTTAAAACCACAGTTAGCTGTCTGTTTTCTACATATTTCACTCAGGAGCAAAAATATGCCTTTAAACTTTAAAGAAATAAAGATTTTACATTTATCGCCTGATATGGAAAATTATATCGTGATAATTTTTTTGGGCCATATCGCCCAGCCCTACTCAGTCGGGCCAGTGGGTCAAATTTTTACTTGCCCTGACAAAATTTGTACTGGCCTCATCAAAAAAAAGAAGAAGTAATAAATGAAAAAAATAGGCCTAGTTGTTGTTGTTTTTGATCCATGTAACCTTAATAAATAAGGTTGACTCCAGAAAGCCTTTTTAAATTATTTTTTTTTTAAAATATTGTTACAGTCTGTAATGAAATAAGAACAAATATTAGAATTACGAGCAACAGAACAAATGCAAATGATAGTTATTTTCAGGTTTTTCATGTAGGTGTAAACTAGATTTTCAGGTAGGCTACAGAAATGGTAATCAAATGTAAGATATCATTGCATAGTATTCACTGTATAAATATAGATTAACCCTTATTAAAGGTATTCAGTCAAGAGCAGTGAGTGAAAAAATTTTTCTTTTCTTTTTTCTGTCTTTTGTCATCTCGTCTTTTATGAGAACCATAGACTGTATAAAAGGAGAAAATGCTTCCCTGCCATTGGCAAATATTTTCTGTATTTCTCTGTTTTCACTGTTATACGGTAGGGGGCGCTATGACATCTGAACGAGTACAGAATCTCCTGATCAACATCAAAACACAGGCGAAGAAGAAACAGAAACGCGCTATATCATATAAGGAGATGCATATGAAAAAATAAAGCGATCATCAGCAATAAACAGCATCTAAACAAAACGGTTGTTATTGAATGAAATGTCGCGCCAGGACTGGAGCTTTGAGGTGTTGATGAACTCGACCTGTTACTCCATCTGTGTTTTGATCATCGTTCTGAATCACATCTGGATAACGTTAGTCTTCTTCAAAAAACATGATTTTTCTCAGCTTTTTATATTAAACGTACCACATTCAAGTGTTGATTAAAAAACAATGCATGACGCTAGAGTAAAGCAGAAGGTCTGTTCTTTCTTTAGATATATTTGCATATTATGATATTCTGTGGGCCATAACACTTGAAAATGACAAACGCTGGCGGTGACTGGCATATTTCATGTTCACATTCATTTAAAAGACATAACCGACAATGTTTAGGATGATACTCGACAAGATCGGCATTTTGACAATTTTGAGTGAATATTTGCCCGCTGAGAGACGCATGGCGTGTGCGCTTAAGCTATAGTGTTGTGGCGAGAACCAAACTGAGAGACACTTTCTCGTCTATGAGCGCTTGAATATTTAAATATGCAAAGCTTACAAATGCACAAATGATCAACTTCAGTGAAGATGCAGCACAAGCCCGACTGTCTTTAACGCTGGCTACGGGCCATCCGGCAGTCCTTATGGTCGAGCGCTGATTGGTCATCTTTAATCAATCAAAGAGTTTCAGTTACGGGTATGATGATGATATCGTCTCTTTCATTTACTTCCTGCTATGGGTTAAAGAAAGCTTGTCAGATTATTGTCTGTTAGGTCAGACCATCCAATTTCCTGCTCGAGCCCTGTCTGGAACATCCTCATGTCATTCTCTGGATGTTTACAAAGATATGGAAATAGCTTACTTTTCCTGAGGGAGGAAGGCCAGCCGTCGTGCTCTGCTTTAGGCAGGGAGATCCAGGGATTGTAGGGAACTAGGCCTAAGCAGCCTGAAGCCCAGATCGCCACCAGCCCCTGCTTTCCTTTGCTCTCATTGTGTCTGCGATGCCCAACAGCAGCTCAATGGAGCAGGACCGAGTCAGCAGTGCTAGAAACCAGGTCAACGCTCTCTCTCTCTCTGTCAAATATTCTCCTTTTTTATCATAAATTATGGCCAGCTAATATGCAATTTTTCAGTGGCGTAGGATAGTACTGATATCTAAAGAGCCGAGTTGCAAGTGGCCAATTATTTTGACGTTGGCCAGAAATGTTTCAAATGACATGAACATTTGAGAATTATTTTTTTTAAGTGTTAACATTTTTTTTTTGATACACGTAACAGAATAATTGTAAAATATATATATACCTAATTTGATGATATTATAATTACATTTATTTTTAAAAATAAATATTTAAAAAAAAAAGTGCTGTCTTGCAAAATAACACAATATAAAATGAATATGCTCCATTAAATAATTGTAAAATATGACATTTGTACTAAGGCATTATGTAAAATATTTAATATTTATGTTCTCAAAATATTTAGTATTTTGTCTCACACAGTATAAATGGGTCTTTTTTTACGTGGGTCTTATATTTCAGATCTAATCCGTGTTTAATGTTGGCCAAACAACATTTATTTCAAATGTCCACTTACTTAATCTTTAATATTTGGCCACTTCTTTGTGATGAAAATGCTGCAGCCACTGGAATTTCCTAAACATTTGATATGGACATAAAACATGCAAACTCCAAACAAGGGGTTAAACTTTATTTTGAAATCATGATGAACAACAGGTTTCATGTGAAGCAGTATTTAGTGTGAACAGAGCCACTCTGAGACGCTTGAAGAAACGTGTAACCTGCACACGCATGTAAATATAATTTAAGTATTTAACTGGCGTCATTGTGAAAAGGGTCTATTGTGACTAGATGCACCGAATCCAGGATTCGGGTTCGGTATTCGGCCGAATATCGGGCTTTTTGACTGGGTTCGGTTTCTGCTGAACCTTAGAATTTTTTTCCACCGAACCGAACCCGCTTGCACTACGCGATACTGGTCGAACATGATGCCGCGGTTGATTATGGCAACGTGTTTACTAGGTGGACCGTTCGAATGCAGTCGGCTGTGAGAGTGAAAATGGAACTTGTGAACAGAAAATGTGTTGTTTGGCAGTACTTTCAGTCACAAGAAGGCAATTCAAGTCGAGCTATATGTTCAATTTGCAATGCCGATTTGTCTCGTGGTGGCAAGAACCCTAAAGAATAGCCGCTGGATGTCCGGTTCGCGAACGAATCGTTCTTTTTAACTGGATCTTTTTAGTGATCTGGTCGAACTAGTTCACCAAATCCAACTGAATCATTCTAAACGGTTCGCGTCTCAAATCAGCGCCGATCCCACAAGTTACTAAAGTTCCTCACTTTCTGACATGAGTGACAGTCCCTCAGACTAGAAATAAACTCATATCTTGAAGTATATGTTGTAACTCCAACAGTTCACTGAACTGAGACATGTTTTGCTGTGAGAACCGGTGAGCTGAGATACTGCATGCGTGATAGCGTCGTCTTGAACAGAACTGGTTCTATCGGAAAACTGATGCTGATAATATATGAGCACGGGTGAACCAAGGATTTGTGTAAGTTTGTTATGTCTATGTAAGTTTATTTAATCTGTGTGAAACATCAGTGTTTGCACGACAGTGGCTGTATTGAGTGCTTTTGCAAAACATGAATTAAAAAACGTATCCAAGATGATGATGATGACAATAATAATTATTACTATACTAAGTTTTGATTACAAATACTTTATATGAATGTGTTTGAATGTATTTTCATCCGCCGGGATGATAGAAATGACGTCATTACGTAAGGACGTAAAAGAAGCGGTGATCCGTTTTTTTAACCGGTTCATTGAAACTAACTGTCCGAGAGAACCGTTTCGCGGAACTTCCCATCCGAGAGAATAAGAGTTGTGCATGAAGGAATTTACAGACAGCAATACGGCACAGTCATCCTGGCATAATGGTGACTTTTTTTAAAATTAAAATTAAATTAAAAATACACTGATGTGGACGTTGTTTATGTCATTAATGTGTTTACTGTGATAATGGACTGAGGATGGGAGTTGGATTCGGTTTCGGATTCGGCAGAATCTTAACCAGTGGATTCGGTTTTCGACCGAACCTCAAAAATCTGGATTCGGTGCATCCCTAATTGTGACTTGACTATTGTGCAGGAATCTTATTGGATCAGTTATCCATATACAGAAGCCACTTGATGTGCACAAATGTGCAAGTTAACAGCAAGTGTGAATGCAGCCTAAAATCTATTGATCACTTAAACTACAGGATAATATACACAAACCTAAATCTAAAAAAGTTGGGACTGTACAAATTGTGAATAAAAACAGAATGTAATGATGTGGAAGTTTCAAATTTCAATATTTTATTCAGAATAAAACATAGATGACATATCAAATGTTTAAATTTTTTACATTTCATGGCATCACATCTCAAAAAAGTTGGGTCAAGGCCATGTTTACCCCTGTGTGGCATCCTCTCTCCTTTTTATATCAGTCTGCAAACGTCTGGGGACTGAGGAGACGAGCTGCTCAAGTTCAGGAATGGGAATGTTGTCCCATTCTTGTCTAACACAGGCTTCTAGTTGCTCAACTGTCTTAGGTCTTCTTTATCGCATCTTCCTCTTTATGATGCGCCAAATGTTTTCTAATGGTGAAAGATCTGGACTGCAGGCTGGCTATTTCAGTACCTGGATCCTTCTTCTACGGAGCCATGATGTTGTAATTGATCCAGTATATGGTCTGGCTTTGTCATTTTGGAAAATGCGAGGTCTTCCCTGAAAGAGACGACGTCTGGATGGGAGTAGATGTTGTTCTAGAACTTGGATATACCTTTCAGCATTGATGGTGTCTTTCCAGATGTGTAAGCTGCCCATGCCACACACACTCATGAACCCCAGACCATCAGAGATGCAGGCTTCTGAACTGCCAATAGCTCGGCAGGTGATAAACCAGTCTGTGATTGGTTCCCGCAATAGTGTAACGGAAGCAGTAGAAATGAATGTACAGGTTCCCAGACTGAGTTTCAGGGCGAAATCAAATCGCCGGCAGATCAGGCTGGGTTTACCCAGTCTAGAGGGTTGCATTTAATTGCCTTTTTTTAGTTGGTTTGGAAGCCCTAGTTTAAAAAAAAATGGGCAAAACCGGAAATTACAACATGACTCGGCATGACTCTTTGAATTTGTAGGAATCTTGCAAACGCAATGCCACACTTGGCGACTGACCTTTACTTCCTGTTCCCCCGCGAGTCAGTCAGTGCCGCATTCAAGTGTAGACAGTGATGGAGTGGCTCTTGATTGGCCCTGGCCCGGATTTAATATTGCTGTTAAATGCGGTGCAAGTCTGGCGGAAAAAGCTTGGAGTGATTCATTGCTTTTACAGTCCCATAAACTCTTGCCTCATCCGTCAGAATGTGACAGGGCTGCCATCGCGAGCTCACTGGCCATTTTCTGCTGAGTCACACCAGCTTGAAAGGTAGTCTGATACATCAGCATTTGTTCAGCTATTCACAGGCCCGTCGCCTGCCAGCCAGCTTTCAATGGTTCAGAGTTGGTGTTTTCCTCTGAGGCTTATGCGGTTAGTAAACATTTAGCGGACGCTTTTATCCAGTGCCACTTATAGTACACTTATTACAGGAAGAAGTCCTTTGGGAGAAACCTGAAGGCAAGTGCCTTGCACAAGGGCGCAATGGTGATAATTCATGATTTGCTTTTTGCTCGGATTAAATCAGTACCAGAAAGGCTGGTATCCATATGTTCTATGATCAAAGAAAAAGCATAAATGATTACAACTAATCATGCAAGCATCAATACATTTCACTAGCAGTTCTAAGATCAACATGAAACCTTTGCAATACATTTAACTTCAGTAATCGGAGATTGTAAAGACACATTTAATTGTCTTAATTCACAGTGAGACCAGGATGTTAAGGAACATGTAATAACAAACCTATAGCTGCAAACATTACTGGGTTTCAAGGGCTTTAAAGTGCATATGTACAAAGACATTACATGTTATTTGACAAGATGGTAACCACTGTTGTTGTAATGCCACCTATCGTCCAATCTCCATAAAAGTTTGCATGCATGTTTAGAATCATATGTTCATATATAAGGTTTTGATTAGAAATGGTTTATGGGTAACCTTGGCCACACACTTAATTTAAATGGCCATGCTATAGCCATCCAAACACTAAAACTGTTTTGAGAATTACTGATCTAGGTTTCTTTTCTTTTTTATCTAACTGGCATTGTTGAGGTTGATTGAAAATCATTGGACTAGTACACAAGCATTAATATTTTTTTTTTCATTTCTTCTTTTTTCATTTACTTGCACATAAAATATGAGAACACTACAATTTTTTTAATGTGACTTAAGGTTAAGACCATACACACGTGTACCAAGTTTGGTGAAAATATCTCCTTCCATTCAAGAGTTACAGCCATTTTAAATAAAGGTGGCCACACCCACTTCAACATTTTGACATACCCAAGGAGATAATGAAAATCGGAGATATACAATTTGTTTGTCTTGTGCCAAGGATTCCAATGATATGAATGATTTTAAACATTTCTATCACTGTAGCGCCCCCTATTGGCCGATCGAGGTGACGCCATGCCATTGTGTCCCCAAATTGAGAACTACCATTTCACTAAGTTTCATTTGTCTATGCCTTATGGTTTTGTTTAGAGAGAGCTTTATTTAAAGTATGTCAACCATCTATGACATGCCGAATACATATGTTTCTGTCTGTGTGTTCTCAGTTTCTGTGGGGACTGTCTACAGCCTTGTCTGCAGGTCACATCGCCTCTCTGTCCACTCTGCCGCATGCCTTTCGATCCAAAGAAAGTGGACAAATCCTCCAGCGTGGAGAAACAGCTCTCTTCATATAAGGCACCGTGCCGAGGGTGCAGCAAAAAGGTTAGTCCAGACAAATGTGGATTTAAAAGGATAAAAACTGTGTGTAGTACCACAAGGCATGTTCCTCTGAACAGTGCAGATGTCATTATGTAAGGCATTCACACTGAAAAATGCTTCAGGGACACTATAGCATGAGATTTCTGTCTCTCCCACGGGTGCCTTTCAGAACCGCAGTGACAATTTAATGGTAAATAAGAATTAAAGCAGAACTAAAAAAAACTACATGAAAGCCCAAAGTATACTTCAGCCGCCCGCCCACGATGGTCCGCACACTCTCCCTGTGATGTTATTTTTGGGTCTGAGGAGGATAATGCTGGTGAAAGTTGAGACTGAAGAGTGCACTAAGTGTAAATACGCAGTTGTGATGAGAAGAATGCCAAACAGTGTTGGTAAGTCTTTGGTTTTCCTGCAGAATTGAGCTGCTTTTACACTGTTGTTTTTTTAAGGAACCCCCCTGGAACACACTTGGGCTAGTTTTGGCTGTGATTGGGCAGGTTTCGAATAGCAATTGAACTGGTTTTGTTACACAAACCTGGCAACCCTGGCGCCAAAAGAATGATTTAAAGGGATGGTTCATCTAAAAATGAGCCTGTGATGTTTATCTGCTGACCCCCAGGGCATCACAGGTGTGTTTGTTTCTTCAGGAGAACACCAATGAAGATTTTTAACTCAACCGTTGCTCGTATAATGCGTGTCAATGGGGTGTATTTCTATGAGAGTAAAAAACACACAGACATACGAATCCATATTAAACCCTGAGGCTCGTGGAGACACACTGATGTCTTCAGACACGAAACGATCGCTGTCTGCCAGAAACACAACAGTATTTGGGTTATTTTTTACCTCATATCAGACGAATCTCATCTAGTGTTCCCAGCGCCATTACTTCCGTCGAGTAAGGTCAAAATACCGGCGCAATCGTAGATAGATTTACATAGATGCTTCATTTCATGACTCAATTCAATGGATTCATGATTCCGATTGCGTGTCAAACTGCTGAAAACACGTGACTTTGGCGATCTGAATCATGAGTTGATTCACTGATTCATAACGGTTTCGAAGCATTGTTTTGAAATCGCCCATCGCTATACAAGTCGTCATTTCGTTTTTTTCCGCACAAAAACTATTCTTGTGTCTTCATAACATGATTGTAAACAAAAGTTATAAGTTAAGATAAACAAAGGTCTTACGGGTGTCCAATGACATTAGGGTGAGGAACTAATTACTGAATTTTCATTTTTGGGTGAACTAACCCTTTAAGTGTTATTTCTATTCAGTTGCTTACTTTTCTCTATCATGTCCCTTTGAATATCTCAGGTCACCCTGGTCAAAATGCGGTCGCATATTTCATCTTGCACAAAGGTTCAGGAACAGATGGCCAACTGCCCGAAGTTCATGCCGGTGGTCCCGACCTCACAGCCCATTCCCAGGTAAGCGTCGCTCCAGGGGTCGTTTCAGGTTAGCTTTGTGATTGGATCAGGTTCCTCAGGTGATTCTACAGCACAAGCATGTGTTATATATGACATTAATGTAACTTTAAAAAGGTATTGCATTGTCTTTTTACTGTTCCCGTAATCATGGAAAGTATTTTTAGGGGCCGAAAACCAAAGGTGTGTAGCCACCTATTGTATTTGTTGGCGTTCCTATTAGTAAGTCTATGGCAGCCAATAGACCTGCATGGTAAAAAGTTGTGAAATTTGGCACACTGATAGAGGACAATCTGAACTGTCACCATAACAAATTTCGAGTCTCTAACACCAAATTTCTAGTGCCACTACTTGTCAAAAGTTTGACTTGCGTTTGTGCTAATAACTTTTGAACCATAAGGGCTAGAATTTGTTTTATTTAATCTGATTCAGTGGCTCAAGACGATTCGATTGCACCCTATGACGTCATTTTCCATCAAAAAAAATCATGCTGAATCATATGACACCCAATTTTCCTATATCAGCCATTTTGGACATCAGCCATTTTGAATTTTGTCAAAAAATGCTATCTTTTAGGAACGCATTGGCGTATCATTACGAAACTCTGTACGTGTCTCCGGCACCATGCCCTGACAGCACTCAAAGTTTCGGGGCAGCGCCACCTTGTGGTCAAAAGTTGAACTTTTTGATTATATTTGCCTGTTGTAATGAACTGGTCTTATTAGATTCATTGGGTCATGCAGAGAACATAGATACCAATTTTGACATATTTGGCCAAACTTCCACTCCGCCATTTTGATTTGATTTCAGAACCTACTTTTTCGAATTCCTACTAGACCGTATTTTCACCTAAATCTAGTAATATCATCTTCAGACCTTGCAGAAAAAAAGTTATGGTTTTCGTGTCGATAGACGAAACTCTTTGTATAACAAAGTTGAGGCATGATGCCAAAATGATTCAGAGGCTGTCTCTACAATCCTTTGGCAAATTGATACCAAACATTGCACGTGTCATTTTTACCTCACTCTGACCACAAAACATCAGTTTGGTCACAGCGCCACCTATTGGTCAAAGGTGATTAACCATTAAATTTCATTACAATTGACTTAATATGCTTTTATCGCTCATTGTTGCAGTTGGTCTGATGCTACCAGCCATGCAGACTTGTCGTGCCTTCTTTGTACTTAGCCTATTAATGGCTGCTTGTTTTTGTTTGCTTTTTTTCATTATCAATAGCCAGTAGCTATTTAATAATAATAATAATAATAATAATAATATATTTTATTTGTAAAGCCCTTTTCATAGTTAAAAACAATCCCAAAGTGCTACACATAAAACAAATATTTCTTATCCTATTTACACTGCAACAAATGCTTTTCTTACTCAGTATTTTTGTCTTGTTTCTAGTCAAAATATTGAAAAATTCTTACATTAAAAAACATTTACTAGATAAGTACAAACTATTTTGTTGTTTTGAGAAAAAAGAATTTAAAATTAAGAGAGTTTTTGCTTAAAATAAGCGAAATAATCTGCCAATGGGTTAAGCAAAATAATCTTGTTTTCCGTTTGAATTAAGATTATTTTGCTTACCCCATTGGCAGATTATTTATCTTATTTTAAGCAAAATCTCTCTTAATTTTGAGTTATTTTTTCCCCAAAACATGACCATCAATTTTGCCTGTCTAGTAAATACTTCTTGTGTTAAGAATTTTTAGATGTTTGGACTAGAAACAAGATATCCGTGCACTATTCTGACATTTTTAAGAATAAATAGTCGCAACTTTATGTACATCCTCGTTTGCAATTGATTGATTGTTTAACAATTGGTTTTCGTGTTACAACAGCATTCTACATTAAGCACAACCAATCCCACAATTCCCTCTCAGGAAAATGCTGCCTTATGACTCATGCGTCTCTGAACCTCTCAATACTCTTTGGGACAACAGTCAGAACGCAGAGCTTTAAAATATGGATCCAGGCCGTGTTTCATTCTTTAGAGATACTCATAGACCCACACATTGGTTGTGTAGGTATACTTAGATCTAGAGATGTCAAACTGATGTCTGAGATTTGAAGTAGACAGACTGAAAGTCCGATTGGATGACTCCAGGTTGAGTTACTTGTGTGCATCTCTGTCGTTCTTTGAAGCACAGGAGGAGCGGGAGGAGGATAGGAATTAATTAGCTCTTCAAAGCGGAGCTTCTTGATGTATTCCAACTGTGTCTGTATTGCATCACGGCTGTTTATCGTACTCCTCTGTGGCAACATCACGCAAATATTGTAGAACTATGTCAGCGATGCAGACCTTCATGCCAACCTACTTTAGTAAACACAGTGGCCAGCTGACATCTAAAGTTTGATATTCTTCATCTTCTGTGCCGTGGTCAGTTCAAAGCAGTGACCGAAATCATCTTTTCCAATGCGTTTAAATAGATTTTTACCTTCTTTTTTTTAAACCAATTTTAATGTATGCATAATCTTTTGTGTCATTCTTATATTTAATCAATACACTTAATTAAAATGAATAATGTAAGCAGCCATTATCTGGTCAAGCACGATAAGTCATGACAACATGGCTCTACATCACACTAACTGCAACAATGAGCAATTAAAGACATATTGAGATGATTTTACTGCAAAATAGCTGAAAAATAACAAGTACAGTCACTGATAATATGATTTAATGGTTTATCACCTTTGACCAATAGGTGGCGCTGTTAAGAAACTGATGTGTTGTGGTCAGAGTGAGGTGACACAAGCCAAGTTTGGCGTCAATATCCCAAAGCTTTGCAAAGATACAGCCTCGAGTGATTTTGGCATCGTCCCTCAACAATAAAAGTTTTGATCTATCGACACGAAATCCATTACATTTTCTAGGCGTGGTCTGAAGATGATACGATTCAATTTTGGTGGAAATTGGACAAATGTTGTAGTTGGAGTTTTAAAAAAGCGTACAGGAAGTCTGAGCAACTATGGCAAAATTGTTATGTTCTCGGCATGACCCAATGAATCCATTAAAATTTCATTCAAATAGGCTAATTTAGTCAAAAGTTATTAGCATTTTTGCAGATTTCATTATGATTTTTGAACACAAGTTGGCACTGCCCTACTGTCAGGGCATAGTGCCGAAGATGCATAACGAGTTTCGTAATATGCTAATGCTTTCATAAAATATAGCATTTTATGACAAAGTTATAAATGGTCAGCACCCAAAATGGCTGATATTGGGTATCATTCGACTCATTGATAATCGCATTATCATTACTATCATTACTTTTGTATAACTTAAAAGTAAAAATGTCAATTTTTCATATCTCCTGACCGCTAGGGGGCACTATGCTGAAACTGTGCAGGTAGCCTCGGGTCATTGCTGTCATAACACCAAGTTTGGAATAAGATTTGCTAAAGCGTTGCAGAGATATAGCCTTGTGTCCATTTTGGCGTGCTCTTCGTCAAATTCGTTCTTGCTTTATTTGCGAATGGTTTAACAAATCAACTCAACTTCCTTAAGTTTTTGTCGACATGGTCTGAAGATGATGTGGCTTAATTTTTCCTATGACAAGTTCAGAAAGTTTTTTCGAAAAATGGCAAAATTTGTGCAACTTTGGACAGTTGATGGCGCTAGAGCAATTGAGTTGGAGACTTTGCTTGATTTGACAAATTATTTACAAAAGATATACTTTAAATGTGAAATTAACCGCCAGTAGTTCCAGCAAGTCACCGTGGATAAGTGAGTCATTGAGTTTCAACCGATTAATTCAAATGTCTGATTCATTCAGTGATGAAGCATTTGACCGTCTTAATGAGTAAGCCATTGAATCAATCACTCAAACGATTTATTCAAATGGATGATTCATTCAGGAACAAAGCATTTGACTGTCTTAATAAGTGAGTGATTCAATCAGTCACTCAAACGATTCATTCATTCAGGAATGAAGCATTCGACCGTCTTAATGAGTGAGTCATTGAATCCATCATTCAACTGATTAATTTGAACGGCTGATTCATTCAGGGACTAAGCATTTGCCCGTCTTAATGTGTAAGTCATTGAATCAATCACTCAAACGATTTATTCAAACTGCTGATTCATTCAGGAACAAAGCATTTGACTGTCTTAATGAGTAAGTCATTAAATCAATCACTCAAACGATTCATTCAAATGGCTGATTCATTCAGGAACGAAGCAGTTGACCGTCTTAATGAGGGAGTCATTGATCATTCACTCAACCGATTCATTCAAATGGCTGATTCATTCAGGAACGAAGCAGTTGCCCGTCTTAATGAGGGAGTCATTGATCATTCACTCAACCGATTCATTCAAATGGATGATTCATTCAGGAACAAAGCATTTGACTGTCTTAATAAGTGAGTGATTCAATCAGTCACTCAAACGATTCATTCATTCAGGAATGAAGCATTCGACCGTCTTAATGAGTGAGTCATTGAATCCATCATTCAACTGATTAATTTGAACGGCTGATTCATTCAGGGACTAAGCATTTGCCCGTCTTAATGAGTAAGTCATTGAATCAATCACTCAAACGATTTATTCAAACTGCTGATTCATTCAGGAACAAAGCATTTGACTGTCTTAATGAGTAAGTCATTAAATCAATCACTCAAACGATTCATTCAAATGGCTGATTCATTCAGGAACGAAGCAGTTGACCGTCTTAATGAGGGAGTCATTGATCATTCACTCAACCGATTCATTGAAATGGCTGATTCATTCAGGAACATCAGGTTTGTCGCCCCTGTCATCGACAAATCCCAGACGAGGTATCCTCCCCTGGGCATGGGGCGGGGATCTCATAGCATGGAGCTTTTTGGCCGTGTTTGGCTTTTAGGATACATTTGACCGTCTTAATGAGTGAGTCTTTGAATGAGTCACTCAGATGATTCATTCATTCAGGAACAAAGCATTTGATTGTCTTAATGAGGGAGTCATTGAATCATTCATTTAGCCGATTTATTCAAACAGCTGATTCATTCAGGAACGAAGCAGTTGACCTTCTTAATGAGTAACTCGTTGATTCAGTCACTCAAACGATTTATTCGTTCAGGAACAAAGCATTTGACCATCTTAATGAATGAGTCATTGATCATTCACTCAACAGATTCATTCAAACGGCTGATTCATTCAGGAACATCAGGTTTGTCGCCCCTGTCATCGACAAATCCCAGACGAGGTATCCTCCCCTGGGCATGGGGCGGGGATCTCTCATAGCATGGAGCTTTTTGGCCGTGTTTGGCTTTTAGGATGCATTTGACCGTCTTAATGAGTGAGTCTTTGAATGAGTCACTCAAATGATTCATTCATTCAGAAACTAAGTATTTGATTGTCTTAATGAGGGAGTCATTGAGTCCTTCATTCAACCGATTTATTCAAACAGTTGATTCATTCAGGAACGAAGCAGTTGACCGTCTTAATGAGTAAGTCATTGATCATTCAAACGGCTGATTCATTCAGGAACGTCAGGTTTGTCGCCCCTGTCATCGACAAATCCCAGATGAGGTATCCTCCCCTGGGCATGAAGCGGGGATCTCTCATAGCATGGAGCTTTTTTGGTTTGTGTTTGGCTTTTAGGAAGCATTTGACCGTCTTAATGAGGGAGTCATTGAATCCTTCATTCAGCTGATTTATTCAAACAGCTGATTCATTCAGGAACGAAGCAGTTGACCGTCTTAATGAGTAAGTAATTGATTAAGTCTCTCAAATGATTCATTTATTCAGGAACAAAGCATTTGACCATCTTAATGAGTGAGTCATTGAATCAGTCACTCAAACGATTCATTTAAACGGCTGATTCATTCATGGACGAAGCATTTGACCGTCTTAATGAGTCATTGACTCCTTCAATAAACCGATTCATTCAAACGCCTTATTCATTAAGGGATGAAGTTTTTGACCGTTTTAATGTGTCATTGAATCATTCACTCAACTGATTAATTCAAACGACTGATTCATTCAGCAACAAAGCATTTGACCATCTTTATGAGTGAGTCATTGAATTGAATCAAATGCTTAGGTTCGGACAGTAGTAGATTTAATATTTTCCAGAATTTCCTGTCTCTATTTGACAGGAGGTTGGAAGGGAGAGGTTAAAAATATGTGACATTAGTGGAAATTGAAGCTGCAGCAAGTTATTTATATTTGCTTCTTTCAACCTTGAGACACCATTTTTATTTTTTTCACTAGCAGGATTGAGGGACCTTGTATGTTTCCTTCAAAAACTGACCAGGTGAAGGCATTGATTCAGATAAGTGCCTGATAAAGTGACACTAAGACTTTGGGCACAGCTGTAGTTCATTCATCCTTGATGTTACCGCATGACTCTGGTCATGGCGACTGATGGAGACCTTAAGACCCTCTCTGCTCGTCTGCCCAAACCTCATCTATTAATCCAGTTATGCTGAAGTCTCTTCCATGCTGTTTGCCGATGAGGCTTTGCAAGTAAAATATGAATCGGCTCCCACTGAGCAAGCAAAAACCCAGACTGCATGGCAGAATTTAAAGTGCCCTTATATGCTTTTTTAAAGGTTCCTAATGTTGTTTTGGCATCTCCTTCAACAGGTTTACATGCATACGAGGTCAAAAAACACATTTTCTCATAATATCCATTGCACATCACCTAATTTCTCAAAAGAGACTGTTTGTTCAAAGACTCAGTATTTCTAAACCCCGCCTCTCTGAGAGCTGAGCTGTGTAGCATAGTAGACCAATCACAACAGACTGGGCAGTCTGACCAATCAGAGCAGAGTAGACCAATCACAACAGACTGGGCCGTCTGACCAATCAGAGCAGAGTTGCGGAAAGGAGGGACTCCATCGAGTCGTTTGCGAATCATTGAACTCTGTGATGATGTGTATTATGAGAAAATTAAAGTGTTTTTTGACATTTGATGTAGGGCTGGGTGATATCTAAAAAAAATATATCTCGATATTGTCAACATTTTTACCATATTCGAGATATATATGTATATGCATGTGTTTGCAATTGCTTTTAAATTATTATTATTTTTTGCCCCCATTATAAACAATGAAAACTATTTAGATAGCACCAAATTATAAACAAAATGTTTACGTTTACTGAACAACCTGTTCAGTAAACGGAATGACTAAAATCTTAAATCATGATACGAGTAATTGAATACTTTTTAAATGTACATTTATAATTACAAAATGGATTTTTAATTTTATCTGTTAATTTAAAAAATAAGCAAAATATGCAAATTACAAACAATATGACAAAAGTAGTGCTTTATTTTCAGCTAGGTCTATTTAACTAATAAATCAAATATATTTTTTTAAAAACTGCTCAGTCTTCGCTCTATAAATTAACTAGATAGGCCACACTGATTCTTAATAAATATATTAAAGTTGTTTAGCCAAGCATAGGGTTGTTTTCTAGTTTTCATTGTTTTTTGATTAACATTAAATCACACAGAAGATGTGGTCCGGCCCTTTAAGAGCTGCATAGACCAACTTCATTGTAACACACGATTTCTCACTCAACTCTGTGTATGTTCACTAAAGTAGGCGTCCCAATTCGCCTACTTATACTACGTCCTAAAAGTATGTACTCTTTTTGTGAAGCAGAAAAGTATGCAAGCTTCGGGACTACTTCGCCATCTTTAACGGACTCTGTCGCTTAGTTACGAGCATCCCGTCACCGTTTATCTGCCCTGTCAATCATCGTCAGATTCGTCACAGTTCAAATCCTCCTCATTCAGTTTAATCTCCTGCCGTATCGGAGAGAAATGTAGCCGCTCGTTGATCTGCCGTGTGTGTGTCTTTAATGCAGAGACTCTCCTCGTGTGTTTGCAGTTTAAATATAATGACGCATTTAAAAGTTAATGGCCAAACGTGTCATTACAAAAGTTCTCAACGCTGCTGCAGGTGAAATATAATGTGGACAACACTGAATAAATATATTTTCGTTAGGTTAAATACTGATAGCTGGTCACTCAAACCCCTTTATCTAAACTTCTCTACTTAACCGTCGAACTCGCACATCCGTCATGTTTGTAGTTTTTTTAACACTTTTTATCCGTGTTTGTAGTTCTAATCGAGTCCTCGTCTAACTCGCAATGGGTTGTGGGTAATATCAGCCATTAGTGTGTGCATCGATCCATACTTCGAATTCGGACCGGGAATAGTAAACCATCCCGGTATGTTTGGAATACTCTTTTCAACATACTACGATTTGGGACGTACTAATTCTATTTTCGAATACTATTTAGGATGGATAGTGTGAGAATTGGGACGCTGTGTTTACCTGAATGCTTGACAGGACGTGCATTTTTACATTGGTTTGACCATTCAAGCCCAGTAATCCATGAAAGAACTGAATCATGATCATATGTTGTCTGCAAGGTGCGTGTGTGTGTGTGTGCGTGCGTGTGTGTGCTTCAGGTCAGAGTCCGGCTCAAGCTCATCCTACGCCGCGCTATTATTTCTCTCATGCACTGTATCTTTATTTGTCATGCGCTGCGCGTATATATTTAACTCTTCTGCTTCCAGTGTTTAGTGAACGGTTAAAGCACACCGCTGCGTTATCTGGTAACGTTCTTTGGGAAAGTATGCATGTTGAATTTGAAATATTCGATATTCACGATATTTCCAAATTTGACATCGTCGTCAAAATTATTGCGATATTATCGCTAATATTCGATTCATCACCCAGCCCTACTTTGATGCATGTAAACCTGTTGTTGGAGATGCCAAAACTAAATCGGGAGCCTTTAAAATAGCATAAGGAGGCACTTTAAATAAAAGTAACATGCCTCAGAGAGCTATTGGGAACACGAGCTTCTTGGCTCCTTTCTAGTAGACTGTAGTGTTATAGATCCTCTGGTTGCACATTTGAATTATTCATGTAAGCACTCATGAATGCGAGGGCATTAGCAGGCCGTTGGCAATCATAGGCAATTCATATGTGAGATGAGAACATGGCTTTGACTATTCAATTTTACTTAACATTATTTTATTTATACCTTATATTGACGAGACCTTTTTGGTTTACTTTTTGTGCACTTAAAGGAGTAGCTCACTTCAAAATGAAAATGTCCTGATAGTTTCCTCACCCCATCTCATCCAAGATATTCATGACTTTCTTTCTTCAGTGGAAAAGAAATGACGTTTTTTGAGGAAAACATTCCAGGATTTTTCTCCTCGTAATGGACTTCAATGGGAACCAATGGCTGAAGGTCAATGAGGAAGAGCTTCAGAGACTCTGATGATCCCAGAGGAATAGAGTCTGATCCAGACAAACCATTACACATTTACAACACAAATACACATTTATATACTTTTAAACCTCAAATGCTCGAAATCGGTGTTGTTCTTCTTCACGGCGTATGACATCATCTCTGTGGAAAGGTCACATGACGTAGCTGGAAGTGCCGGAAAACTCCATCTCATGTTCTCACACTATAAAATCATCCGTCGTCGTTGTTTTACCTTTATTTGTGTAAAGGCCGTTTGATTTCGTCTTTGCACGTCCGTTTTAACCAAGCGGCTCCTCCCGCGATCTCTCCTGAAGCCGATACTGTAGTAATGTAAGCTGCAATTCCTCAACTAGCCACTAGAGCGGCTCCAGAAGGAGCAGAATCTCATTGAGCCTCATGTTAAAATGCCCAACTTTACAGCAGAAAAAAACATGTTTACAGCCTGGGACAAATTGTGGTTTTGGCTTATAAAGCTAATTTTGACCTTCATGACAAATGTGAGGGGGTGAATTTTGTTATAACTCATTCGTTTACGTTATATAAAGCCTTAGAGTTCTGCATAATTAAGGGTGTGGTTACTTTGAGTGACAGGTGGATAGCCATTTATAGCCCTCTATAGTCATTGCGTCACATAAGCTCCGCCCACATCCCGCTTCTTTGCCCATTTTCTGGTATCCGGGAGTGACTCGCGATGATGCGCTCGCAAGATGGCGACGGCTCGTCTCTACTTTAAGCTTCAGAACGGCTTATCGGAGTCCTATGGGTGACGTCGCGGACACTAGGGCATTTTTTTTACAGTCTTTGGTTTTAACACTGAGTCGGCACTTCCACATACGTCATGTGACCTGAAGAAGAACAACACAGAAGTTGAGCATTTGAGGTTTAAAAGTATATAAATTAGGGGTGTGCACGAATATTCGAATAGTCGAATATTCGATCTGTAATTAACATTCGAAAACTAAAAATACTATTCGAATTTTATTTTGTTAATTGGCTGGCAGTAAATGCAGTTGTAGCAGATATCAAGTGGTACCCTCAGGACAGAAGGACAGCCAAACATGGATGAGATGAAGGACGTGCATTTATTTACTTTAAAGAAAAACTAGGTTGGAGCAAAATTAGTAAACACACACACACTGGAAGGCCTACTGTTTCACTCCGCACTTCCCCCGCTGCATTCAGTCAGACTGAGCGCGAACGCTTAAAGGGGAAGCGGATAACGCATCCTAAGGTGCGCCACTAATTAAGGCCCCACCTACAACAATTGGTAGGAACTCCCGACTGGAACCATTGAAAATTAAACATAAATAACAATGAAAGGGTAACATTAAGTTGTGATGAAGTTAAAACATTTACAAAAATATTTATTTCAACACAAATAAGTTAAGGTAAAATAAAATAATAAAAGTAGGATGACATAAAATAAAAAGTCACAAGCAACTGGCTACACAGTGCATCCATGAGAAATCCCTCTAAATCTCGCAGTTATATCTCAATCCACTGGGTGGCGTTGTGGAGCAGGTTAATAATTTAAGTGCATTTGATCACAATGTCGTCGTCTGCCTCGCAATGTTTGGAATTAACGTTACTTCGATGAAAATTGAAAATGCTGTTTGCACTATGATGAAAATGCACAAAATGGAGTTACTTTTGATGAAATCAATTACTGAAACTGAGTTATAATGATATCACCACCACAAACGAGAATCACATGAAATCCAAACACCAGTGGAATGAGCGATCACTGCTCAGGAGTGCAGGTAAGCTCATCTGTAGCTAAGTTACCCCGAGTGAGAGTGAGATAACTTATGATAGCAAAATGATCTCGAAATGCTTCCTTTAAAGTTCTTTGAGGGTTTATGAACAGAAAATACAAAGTTCTTCACTCAGACTTCACTTAACCGATATCTTTGTCTCCGCAACGCCTGTCAGTGGCGCATTTTCTCACCCGAGAATAATATCATAATCCAATAATATTATAGTTTATCCCTACATGAAAATGTGAAACAATACAAAGTAAACACATCAGCCATATCAAACACACGCACACACAGGTCGGTAGACTATAGCCTATTGACGTTTGTGTGTGTGTGTGTGTGTGTGTGTGTGTATACGTCACGCTAACTGACGCGCTCTGCGCTCGTGCTCCTTGAGCTTATAATGCTTTTGTTCTTTAGGCATTTTTTTACACACTGTTTAATGTTTTAAAAACCTTAAGATATAACGTAAGCGTGTTGTGTACATTGCCTAATCATAAGCTTGTTCAGAAATGGTGACGACATGTTTAGAGAAAAAAAGAAAGAAACATCTCTCATTTTCTCAAAATACCTAATTTAAATAAACGAATATTCGAATATTCGATTTTTATGAGCCCAAATATTCGAATACAATATTTTGGGAAAATGCCCATCCCTAATATAAATGTGTATTTGTGTTGTAAATGTGTGATGGTTTGTCTGGATCAGACTCTATTCCTCTGGGATCATCAGAGTCTCTGAAGCTCTTCCTCATTGATCTGGACCTTCAGCCGTTGGTTCCCATTGAAGTCCATTACGAGGAGAAAAATCCTGGAATGTTTTCCTCAAAAAACGTCATTTCTTTTCCACTGAAGAAAGAAAGTCATGAATATCTGGGATGAGATGGGGGTGAGGAAATTTTAATTTTGAAGATACCGTAACTAATCCTTCAACTGAGACTTGAAGCTTTTTGTGTCGACCGTTAAGATGTTCAGTTCGATTTTAGAAAATAATCATGTGACTGCTCTTCTCACAAATCAACTGTTTCTTGTTTTTCACTGCCGTGTCTCTTAGGTGTTGAGGACTAGTGAGCCAACTTTCAGTATGAGTGAAATACTTAAGTACTGTTAAAATCTTCTACTCAAGTGCTATTGGTACTTTGGTTTCCAGGTACTCTTTACACCTGTTGTTTTTCTCCATCAACAGCAATATTCCAAACCGCTCTACATTTGTGTGCCCGTACTGTGGCGCTCGAAACCTGGACCAACAGGAACTAGTGAAGCACTGCATGGAGAACCATCGCAATGACCCCAACAAAGTGGTGAGTGTACGTTACCTTAGAGTTTTTTGGCCAGTCGTATCTGTCTCAGAGAGGGCATGATGTGCAGTAATGCAGTGCTTCTCAACCACTGGGTCACAACCCAAAAGTGAATAGGCAAAGAAACAACAACAAAAAGGTAATTAGGTAGACTTTTATTTTGAAAGATGTGCGCGAAAGCGTATACTGTGTATTCAATGACAATCATCTATGTAAAGTAGGACTTAATAAAGAAATTAGCTTGGTTCAAATTCATAAAAATTTAAAAAATTCTGTCATTAATTACTTACCCTCAATGTGGTTGGCCAGCCGTCAGACCTCCGTTCATCTTCACACACAAATGAAGATATTAGTGTTGAAATCCGATGGCTCAGAAAGGCCTTCATTGACACCAATGTCATTTCCTCTCTCAAGACCCATAAAGGCACTAATCCCTATTCATGATTTGGATCGGCAAAGTCACGTGTTCCAACAGTTTGACACACGATCTGAATCATGAATCGATTCACTGATTCATAACGGTTCCAAGCTTTGTTTTTGAAATCGGCCCATCACTATATAAGTCGTTATTTAGTTTTTTTTTGCGCATCAAAAACTATTCTGGCCTCTTCATAAATGATTGTAGAGCCGCTGTAGTGAGATGGGCTTTGTAACGACGTCTTTAGTGCCTTTATGGGTCTTGAGAGAGGAAATGACATTGGTGTCAATGAAGGCCTTTCTGAGCCATCGGATTTCAACACTAATATCTTCATCTGTGTGTGAAGATGAACGGAGGTCTGACGGCTGTCCAACCACAGGAGGAATTAATGACAATTTATATTTTTGGGTGAACTAACCCTTTAATGACCTTGGCCAAACCAGTCGAAAACCAGTGCGGTAATTAGAGCTGCACAATTAATCGTTAAAATATGGCGATCTCGATTCAAACACCCACACAATATCATGAAGTCTTTGAGTGAGTCATTGAATCATTCACTCAAGAGATTCGTTCAAAGACACTGATTCATCCAGTAATGAAACAAGTGAAGTCTTTATGAGTGAGTCATTGAATCGTTCGCTCAAGAGATTCGTTCAGAAACACTGATTCATCCAGTAATGAACCAAGTGAAGTATTTATGGGTGAGTCATTGAATCATTTACTCAAGATTCGTTCAGAAAAACGGATTCATCCAGTAATAAAACAAGTGAAGTCTTTATGAGTCATTGAATCATTCACTCAACTTTTTTTTTATTCATTCCGATTAATTAAACATTTTAAATCGACTGCAGGCTCCTCAACAATATACGTTGTTTGTTTAGTTGTCTGACTCAATTATGACTCAGCTGTAACCTTTTGTCATAGTTTCAAATTATCACAACATTTTAGTCATTTAATCATGACTTTGTATGTCAATTTTCAAATTAGCAACAGACAAAAATCCAGGTTATTTGTAACTTTCTCTCTGCCCTAGTTTGAATATGCAAAAACACAAATGAGTATTGAGAGCTGTGACATAATAAATTGACAATAATGTAAAATGTGTACCTTTGAATGCAATGTTAGTCGCTTTGGATAAAAGCGTCTGCCAAATGCATAAATGTAGATGTAAATAAATGATTACTGAATTCAACTTTTAAGAATAATAAATCAATTTATATTTTCCTCACACAAAGTTATTTAATGGCTTTAAAAGACTAAATTTTGGGTGATTTTTACATGTTACATGTTATTTAGTTTAGTTGTCTACTCAGAATCGTGGGAGAATCTTGTATTGGGAATTAAAGCGATTAACCTAAAATAAAAATGCTTTCCTTTACTCGACTGAAACCCACATGATATTCATGCTTCCCTTCAACACAAAAGTAGATGTTTATCAGAATGTTCAAGCTGCTTTTATGCCATTCTTTTTGGCCTGTTTTCCCAGACAGTATTAGACCTTAGTTCTGTTAAGAAAAAAAAAAACATTACTGGTGTGCATCTTGAGACAAAACAATGGCACACTGCAAAAATGCTCTTCTTACTCAGTCATTTTGTCTTGTTTCTAGTCTAAATATCTAACAATTCTTAAATCAAGATGCATTTACTATATAAGTAAAACAACATGATATGTTTTCTTGTTTTGTTGAAAATAAAATCTAAATGAAGTGAGTTTTTGCTTAAAACAGGCAAAATGATCTGCCAATGGGGTGAGAAAAATAATCTTATTTCTGACTGAAATCTTGTTTCTTGTTTCCGTCCCAAACAGAAATAAGATTATTTTTCTCACCCCATTGGCAGATCATTTTGCCTGTTTTAAGCAAAAACTCACTTATTTTTGATATTTTTCCCCAGAAAACAAGAAAAAAATATCTTATGTCATTTTACTTATCTAGCAAATGCATCTTTATTTAAGAATATTTAGATATTTGGACTGGAAAGAAGAAAAAATACTAAATAAGAAGCGCATTTTTTGCAGTGCACTGACATACTTAAAGATCAAGTTAGGATTCAGTTGAAACCGCTCAAACATGCAGTTTAGTCTGGGACTATCTTAAACCTGGTCTGTGGAACCGGGGGTCAGTGTTTTAAGTCCAGATTTGAACATTCGCTCTTATGTGCTGCTGTTTTGTAGGTATGTCCGGTATGTTCAGCGATGCCTTGGGGCGACCCCAGCTATAAGAGCTCCAACTTCCTGCAGCATCTTCTCCACCGGCACAAATTCTCCTATGACACATTTGTGGTGAGGAGGCGTATACTTAAGATTTATATTCATTTTGTGCTGTAACGCTCTGTTGTAAGCTGCCCTGTTTTCTCCTGCCTACATCACCCGCCTTCTGAGGCAAGGAGCAGAAACAGAACCTCGTACAAAACCTCACAAATAAAACTTCCTCAAAGCATATTTTCTTCATGCAAAACATGAACATGTTTAACGAGATTCACCCAAGAAGAGTGACTTTATTGTGCCCAAGTGAATCTCGTGAAAAATTCATCCCAAATTGAAAAAGAATATATGTTTTGCGTACGTAAAATGAGGAATATTTGTATGACCATTTACATATAAGTACTGTTCTGCATCTGGACATTATTTTTTACATTTTTTTAAGTAATCCCCACTATCCTCAAAGGTGATGTATATAAAGTACTTTAGTTATTTTGCTTTATTTCCAGATTTAATTATAGGCTCATACTAGAGCATGTACGCACATGCACACACTTCATGTCTTTTTAAATCTCTTGACAAACTAAAAGACATAAATGACATTTGTATTTATTCGAAATAAAAGATCTAGATTGTACTGAATGTCATTTTGCTCAATATAAGTAATTATTAAGTCCACATGTCATGCAAACAAGCAGCTATGCTTCTAACCACAGGTTAGATTGCGAGATTGCGATGTTCCAAGTTCCTCCACACCAAACTCCTCATCCATGTCTTTATGGAGCGACGCTTTGTGCACTGGAGCGCAGTCATGCTGGGACAGGAAGGGGCCGTCCCCAAATCGTTCCCACAAAGTCGGGAGCATGAAATTGTCCAAAATGTATTGGTATGCTGAAGCATAGAGCTCCTTTCACTGGAACTAATGCCTGGTTCAGACTACAAGATATTTTTGTCGACGATAGTTACTGTGGCAGATCACATGATTTCTACTCCTAAAATCTTGTCGTGCCCTGGACTAGAAACATGTCAGACTACACGTTGCTACTCGACCAATCATCGCTTGTTGTCACGACGTGCGTGATGTCATCGACTTTCAGAAACAAGAGCGTAAACAAACGAAGTTCGAAGCAGCGTGTTTTGGCTGTTTTATATTTAGAAAAGCGCAAAAATAAAAAGAAAACCCGACAAAGGACATGTTCCTGGCTTGCTGGAAGAGGACATTATGGGCTGTCAATCCTCCAAAGAGAACTTGAGGTAAAATATTGTTCTTTTTATATTAAATATTTAGTTATTAGCCAGTAGTAAAAGCTTGCCACCACAACGTATTTGTAAAACATCTTTTAAGCGTACATTCCAGTAACGTTACTCACCGGGTTCCTGAAGGGCTTCCGCTATCGTTCGCCAGCATTTTTCTTATTTGGTTGTGGTAGTCCGTCGATGACACACCGTACAGGGAGGAGTACTGCTGCCACAACTCCACGAACCTGTCCTCCATTTTATAATTCCACCTAAAGTGAGCCGCTCCGTCATCTCTCATGCGTTTCGCCGTGTTTGAAAGCTGTGTACGAAAACTGTCTGTGCTCCGGTTGGTCAACGTCACACGTGACAGAACCCGTCGTGAAGGACCGCACAAAAAATGAAACATGCTAGTCTTTCTGTCATGACATCGTGAACTATCGCAGACGCGGATTCGGTTGTCGTATACTATGACACTATCCGAGATGAAACGATCGATTCTTGCGTCCCGACGTCCATTATCGTTTACGAATCCCTACGACACCTTACGTCAAACAGATCGTGCCAAATTCGGGCTAATATCGTGTAGTCTGAACCAGGCATAAAGGGTCAAGCCCAACCCCTGAAAAATATATTTAGGAATTTTTGAATATTTAGTAGTGAGGACATTTCAGGAATGGACTTATTGCACAGGTGTCAGCCTATCACGGCCCCACGCTTGAGTTCACTGAGCTCCTGAGAGCGACCCATTCTTACACTAATGTGTGTCGAAGCGTCTGCAGGCCTAGAGCTGGAGTTATACACCTGTGGCCATGAAGAGACTGAACACCTGAACTCTGAGGAGCACCCAATAGAATACTTTTGGCAATATTGTGTATCTTACATTGGGTGTCAAAAAATGATATTACGTGATATTTCATGACTTTTGATGTCCTTATAGCTCCATATAGAGCAGATGAGCTGTTCTCTGTTTCTCTTCAGTATGAATTTAGATAAACATGTAGACTTATAAAAAAAATAGAATTTGAGCATTTCTTAGGTTTTTCTGTGCACTGATGTACTCCATTCATTCCTAAAGGGGTCGAATTGACCCGCAAGGAAAGGAATTATTACTTTTCAACCATAAAACAAGGACAAGTTTTTTGTGTGTATTTGTGGTTTAAGTCCGACAAAAGTCTTGTGGTCTTGGACCACTCTGGTGCACACTCAATTTAAAAAAAATAAATAATAAATGAGTTTCGGGTCAAATTGATCCGCGAGGGAAGGAATTATTTTGTTTTTTTACATTTCAACCACAAAACTCCTCGAATGCAGTCTTTGTGTCCGTGTGTGTATTCGTGGTTTAAGTCCAACAAAAATTCGGAGGTCTTGGATAACTCTGATAAACACTCAATTAAAAATATATATATATATATAATAAATGAGTTTCGGGTCAAATTGACCCGCAAGGGAGGAATTATTACTTATTTTTTACATTTCAACCACAAAACTGCTCAAATACAGTAAAAAAAAAATTGTGTGTGTGTGTATTCATGGTTTAAGCTCGACAAAAATCCTGAGGTCTAGGATAACTAATTAAGTTATTTATCAATTTGACTTTCGGGTCAAATTGACCCGAGGCGCTGTTTATACATCTTTTCATGTGTTCTGTTGTATTTTTTCTTCCATTATTTTTGTTTTGTTTCTTATTAACTGACTTTGAATGAAACGAGGCTAAACAATTCAGAAGACTAAACTAGTTTCTAAAACTTTCTCTGTTGATTTGAACGCAGGACTACAGTATTGATGAGGAGGCAGCACTGCAGGCAGCACTGACCCTCTCACTGTCCGAGAACTGAGAGTCTGACGTCATATCCTGTTCCACGTGAAGGATCCTCTGGCCCGTCTTGTTCTAGGCTAAATATTTTCAGTGTTTTGTCTGTATTTCCTCTCACTCTACCTCTCTTCTGGTCTGTGTTTCTGAGCTGCGCTCCAGCTTAATCATGAAGTAGCTCTAGCCGCTTGTTCCATCGTAACCATCAAACCACCAACCAACAGAACACTGATGTATGCAAAAAGGAATAGATAAATATCACCATGCTTGTTCTTGCTGTTCTTCCTGTTGTTTTCTATCCAAACGTGACCCCAGCAGTGAAATTGAGTACGGAGGGATCTGAATTATTAAACGCCACGCTGAAAAGCGAACTATGTTGGGGTTTGCTGTCCTCGTGATGAACTCTCATCTTTAGGCAATACCAATAGAGAGAATGAGAGCCTAATCTTCATCATCCTCATCACTCATCATGTATGGAATGCCGAATACCATCCGCCCTTTTTTTTAATCAAGAGTTGATGTGAATACTTGCACTCGTCACTGTTTTCTACATGTCTGGATTCTAGTATCGTTGTTCTTTTATAGTTCAATATCCGAATATTGACCGACAGGACTGCATACTCTGCTCTTATCTTGCTACAGTAATATTTTCTAAGAAGCATCGGATAAGATAAAAAATTTATATTTTTGGAAAAAAGCTTCAGTTTTAAATGGTGCACTAATAACCAGACGGCGAGCTTCTAGAGAAACGTTTTATCTGTTGATGTATCCATTGGTACTGTTCATCTGCATCCCTCACTAGTGCTGACATTGGGAATCGCGGAGTAAAAGGGAAGCGTTCTTTCTCTCTTTAGCACTTCACGTAAATGCATCGGAAGCTTTTTTTGGATTTGTCTTATCTGAGAATTATGGGAAATGTAATGTATTTAATGATCACCAAATGGACAACGATTGGATAATTAGCTTGATATCTTTGCTGGTAGATGCTGTACACCCATTCGAAAGTTTTGCAGTTTACAATCAAAACCAGTTTGCTGTAATTGTTAACTAAATACGATTCCGATGTGACTTGAAGGCAGTATTGATATAGAGAAACTCGGGAACGTCTCATTGACTGTACAAAAAGATGGACACAGTGTGTCACTTTCACTGTAGAAAAACAAAGCCAAAATATCCGCCAAATGGTCATTTGCCGATTACGCCAGAGATCCCGCCCACACTCCCGCTCCCGCAGACTCATTCGCCAGCACAGCTGTCAATCGTGATGCCACACCCCCTTTTTATAAATAAAAATAAATAACTCATTGGACAAACTCAGTTTAATTAGGGGAGGTTTTTCATCCAATAAATGTGTAGCCCCAAATCAATTTCAAAATACAAGAGACTGGCATAGATCACTGAGCTGTGGCTAATCACTCCAAAATTAAAGAAACATTACAGAAACTCCTCTAAATGTCCAACAAATTTCCCTTTACAGAAAAACGCAACACTTTAATTCCTAAATTTACCTTGCAAAGCATGCTGGGAACTACAGAATGCTTTTCTTACTTAGTATTTTTGTCTTGTTTTCTAGTCAAAATATCTACAAATTCTTACATTAAGAAACATTTATTAGACAAGTAAAAATTGTCTTGTTTTTGAAAATTAATTCAAAATTAAGAGTTTTGTCTTAAAATAAGCAAAATAATCTGCCAGTGGGGTGAGTAAAATAATCTTGTTTTCTGTTTGAATTAAGATTATTTTTCTCACCCCATTGGCAGATTATTTATCTTATTTTAAGCAAAAACTCTCTTCATTTTGAGTTATTTTTTCATAAAACAAGACAATTACTTTTGCTTGTCTAGTAAATACTTCTTGTTTTAAGAATTTTAAGATGTTTGGACTAGAAACAAGACAAAAATACTGAGTTAGGCAAGCAGTTTTTGCAGTAAATTGAGCTGGTGTCGAATCATTTGCATTCATGTACGTGCGTAGAGTATGTTACAGGCCTTTAAGGATGTGTTCCAAGCTTCAGTTTGGTGGGTTTATTCGATGCTGGTGCATCATTTCCCAATTTATATAGCTTTGATAACTACCAGATCCAGTGTTTTTGATATATTTAGCGCCAATTATGGCGGAAGAGTTGAAGACCATTAGGGCTGGTTGGAAACCTTTTGTTTTTGAATTGAGCAACTTTTATTAGAATAAGATGATGTGCTTCAACTTGTGATTCTTTTCTGTGTTGATAAACGGTGTGTTTAATCTGTCGCAAGAGTCATTGTGATTATCTCCATTTTGTGAACCACTATTTTGCAAGGTTATGCGTGTCGCAATCATTGTCTAATCTGAAACTCGATGACCAGGAATTAAATCGGCAGTGTTGGGGCTAACGCATAACAAGTAACGCGAGTTATGTAATCAGATTACTTTTCTAAGTAATGAGTAGAGGAATTCATTACTTGTCAATTTAGAGCAAAATGTTGGGGGTGACGTATAACAGTAACAAGTTATGTAATCAGATTACTTTTATACAATTTTGCTCTAAATTGACAAGTAATGCATTCTTTTACTCATTGTAAAGGAAGGCATTACTTGTCAATTTAGAGTAAAATTTTGGGGTGATGTATGGCTAGTAACACGAGTTACGTAATCCATAATACTTTTACAACTAATGAGTAAAGTAATGCATTAACATGTCAATTTAGAGCAAAGTTTTGGGGTTATGTACGGTAAGTAACGTGAGTTACGTAATCCAGATTACTTTTCCCAGTAATGAGTAAAGGAATGCATTTACAATATTCACAAGGAACTTAAAACAACACCATAAAACCAGTCTGTTAAAAGCATAGTCCTTAACACCTTACCCTAAAACAGTCCAACCATTACAAGATCATTTGGGACAAATAATGCAAAAGTAACATAGTGCATCACTTTACATAAAGAGTAACTGTTACTTTTTATGTAAAGTAACCCCAACATTTTGCTCCCTAAGAAGTAACTGTTACTTTTTATGTAAAGTAACCCCCAACATTTTGCTCCCTGAAAAGTAACTTTTACTTTTTATTTAAAGTAACCCCCAACATTTTGCTCCCTAGAAAGTAACTGTTACTTTTTATGTAAAGTAACCCTTAACATTTTGCTCCCTAGAAAGTAACTGTTACTTTTTTTATAAAGTAACCCCCAACATTTTCCTCCCTAAAAATGATCTGTTACTTTTTATGTAAAGTAACCCCCAAAATGTTGCTCCCTGAAATGTAACCGTTACTTTTTATATAAAGTAACCCCAACATTTTGCTCCCTAGAAAGTGACTGTTACTTTTTTTATAAAGTAACCCCCAACATTTTCCTCCCTAAAAATGATCTGTTACTTTTTATGTAAAGTAACCCCCAACATTTTGCTCCCTAGAAAGTAACTGTGACTTTTTATGTAAAGTAACCCCCAACATTTTGCTCCCTAGAAAGTAACAGTTACTTTTTATGTAAAGTAACCCCCAACATTTTGCTCCCTAGAAAGTAACTGTTACTTTTTTTATAAAGTAACCCCCAACATTTTGCTCCATAGAAAGTAACTGTTACTTTTTTTATAAAGTAACCCCCAACATTTTCCTCCCTAAAAATGATCTGTTACTTTTTATGTAAAGTAACCCCCAACATTTTGCTCCCTAAAAAGTAACTGTTACTTTTTATGTAAAGTAACCCCCAAAATGTTGCTCCCTGAAATGTAACCGTTACTTTTTATATAAAGTAACCCCAACATTTTGCTCCCTAAGAAGTAACTGTTACTTTTTATGTAAAGTAACCCCCAAAATTTTGCTCCCTGAAAAGTAACTTTTACTTTTTATATAAAGTAACCCCCAACATTTTGCTCCCTAGAAAGTAACTGTGACTTTTTATGTAAAGTAACCCCCAACATTTTGCTCCCTAGAAAGTAACAGTTACTTTTTATGTAAAGTAACCCCCAACATTTTGCTCCCTAGAAAGTAACAGTTACTTTTTATGTAAAGTAACCCCCAACATTTTGCTCCCTAGAAAGTAACTGTTACTTTTTTATAAAGTAACCCCCAACATTTTGCTCCCTAGAAAGTAACTGTTACTTTTTTTATAAAGTAACCCCCAACATTTTGCTCCCTAGAAAGTAACTGTTACTTTTTATGTAAAGTAACCCCCAACATTTTGCTCCCTAGAAAGTAACTGTTACTTTTTTTATAAAGTAACCCCCAACATTTTCCTCCCTAAAAATGATCTGTTACTTTTTATGTAAAGTAACCCCCAAAATTTTGCTCCCTGAAAAGTAACTTTTACTTTTTATATAAAGTAACCCCCAACATTTTGCTCCCTAGAAAGTAACTGTGACTTTTTATGTAAAGTAACCCCCAACATTTTGCTCCCTAGAAAGTAACAGTTACTTTTTATGTAAAGTAACCCCCAACATTTTGCTCCCTAGAAAGTAACAGTTACTTTTTATGTAAAGTAACCCCCAACATTTTGCTCCCTAGAAAGTAACTGTTACTTTTTTATAAAGTAACCCCCAACATTTTGCTCCCTAGAAAGTAACTGTTACTTTTTTTATAAAGTAACCCCCAACATTTTGCTCCCTAGAAAGTAACTGTTACTTTTTATGTAAAGTAACCCCCAACATTTTGCTCCCTAGAAAGTAACTGTTACTTTTTTTATAAAGTAACCCCCAACATTTTCCTCCCTAAAAATGATCTGTTACTTTTTATGTAAAGTAACCCCCAACATTTTGTTTCCTAAAAAGTAACTCCCAACATTTTGCACCCTAAAAAGTAACTGTTACTTTTTTATGTAAATTAACCCCCAAAATTTTCATCCCTAAAAAGAAATTCAGCTACTTTTTAAGGGACTAACCCAATATTGTAATGCCTTTTTTTAAAGTAACTTTCCCCAACACTGTACATCGGTTTGATTTCTGTAATGGTCTACAGAATGAAAGTGACTCAACATGACTTGGAAAAAAAAAGGAACATGTGAACATTCGTTTGCGTCCAAAAATGTCCTGCTGTTGGTTTCTAATCATTTAGAACGTTTAATGTGTAATCACTTAGAGTGATCATTCCTGTATGGTTTTCTTAAAAGCCTTCGTAGAGTTTGTATTGATTTCTTGAAGAATAACGGCGTGTCCTAATGGCATGACAAAATGTACCTTGAGTTTTTTTCCTAAAAGCTTTGAGTTGTTGCCTCATTGTTACGGTAATTCCATTAGAGTGTGAATTATCGTCAAAATTGCTTTTGTGTTTTACACTTCCATACACATTTCTTCGCTGGACACTTGTCACGTCTCATTAGGACACAGTGTTAGTGTCATTTGTCTGTTGATGTACATTTGTACGGAATACGGGGGCCGTTTATAATTGTGTAAGGCCTTCTGGGTAATGTTGGAATGTCCTTGTTGGTATTTATTATTAAGAGGCCCGTTTAGAGGCTTATACATTCATAGTATAAGTGATGATGACTTTATTCTTTTGTTTTTCGCTTAGATTGTATATAAAATGGCAAGACTGCCACGTTTTTTTGGTGGCATATACGTTGAAATCCGAATTAAGGTGCGATCACCTTTTCTGCTAGGAAGCATGTTAAATACATTGCACTTTAATTAACTCAAATGTCTTTTGATGATCGAGTAGGAATTTTGTTCCAGTTATTTAGTAATTTACTGCCAAAATGTATTTTACAAGAGGCAGATGGATCTGTCATGTCATTGTTGTGTGGAAAAGGCTGGTCAAGTTCGACAAAACATTTTCAGAAAGGCTGTCACTCTTCAGTAACTAATTGATAATATTGTATTGTATAAAAAAGTCCTGGCTTAAGGAAAAGCAGAAGAATTGCCTCCGGAAAATGTTTATTGTATGTGATGGCAATGTGATTTGGCTTTTAAATGGTGTCGGTATTTAATGGTCTTGTTCTGGAAGAAAGATATTGCGGAGTAGAAAGTAGAAAAAGACAAAGGTTCCCAGTATCCCAATGTTTTTACTGTTCGTTTTTTTTAAGTGTCTAAATATATTGCTCAAACAATATTCATGTGCACAGCTGTAGCATAGTACTTTTTTTTCTTTCTTTCTTTTTTTTAAGTGAAACTTTTGATATTGTACAACACAGCTCTCCAGTTCGGATACCTTTGAGAATGACCTTAAAATGTATATTTTTCACTCTTTTTGTAATGTAACATCAATGCATACTGTCACAGATAAACTTCTGCATTTCTTGTGTTGGCTGACGGATCTCCAGCAGAGCAGTGTAAATGATGGATGGCTCGTGGTCTGTCTATTATAAAGGAGAAACCAATCCCTCTTGAGGACTCAACGGAGTACAGCAAGCTTTGGAATATGTTGAAACCGTAAACGCCGGATGCTTGTAAAAGGAAACATGCCAGACTCTCGGACATGTTATGGAAAAGCACTGCTTGGCTAGGGATCATTGACCAGGAAACGCTCCTGAAAGCCTGTTTTGTGCTGCCACAGGCAGAGGGCGCCACAGCCTCTCAGGTGCCTCCAGTGTTTGTGTGTTAGCTTATTCATGGCTATGAATAATAACGAGATAACAGTAATAACAATGCTGATGTAAATGATGGTGTGCATTTTTGAAGCTGTAATACTGACTGAGGTTTAATAAGATACTTACACAGTGTATTTGTAGCAGTTTTCCCCTTAATAAAAACACAGATGCACCCATCTTTAATTGTCTTGTTCTTTGGTGTTAACACTGTTTTTGCACAAACTATTTGGAGGGGATGAAAGAGGTCCTAGATTTATAAAATCAAATGGGGGAGAATTCTCATTTATAAAAAAACAAGACTTGGGGTATGTTCACACCACAACAATGTATTTTGATATATTGTAAACCAATATATTGGTTGATTAAATACATTTAAAGTATAATTTTTATATAATTTTGGCCGACCTGATAAGATAAAAAAATGGACATATATCTGCAGACACCGATAACATTACAAAGGGACATATATCGGCAGACAATGATAACAATAAAAATTGACATATATACAGGTCCTTCTAAAAAAAAATAGCATATTGTGATAAAGTTCATTATTTTCCATAATGTAATGATAAAAATGAAACTTTCATATATTTTAGATTCATTGCACACCAACTGAAATATTTCAGGTCTTTTATTGTTTTAATACTGATGATTTTGGCATACAGCTCATGAAAACCCCAAATTCCCATCTCAAAAAATTAGCATATCATGAAAAGGTTCTCTAAACAAGCTTTTAACCTAATCATCTGAATCAACTAATGAACTCTAAATTACGGTCTCAAAAAAAGTAGCATATTTCATCCGACCAATAAAAGAAAAGTGTTTTTAATACAAAAAAAGCCAACCTTCAAATAATGATGTTCAGTTCTGCACTCAGTACTTGGTGGGGAATCCTTTAGCAGAAATGACTGCTTCAGTGCGGCGTGGCATGGAGGCGATCAGCCGGTGGCACTGCTGAGGTGTTCTGGAGGCCCAGGATGCTTCGATAGCGGCCTTAAGCTCATCCAGAGTGTTGGGTCTCGCGTCTCTCAACTTTCTCTTCACAATATCCTACAGATTCTCTACGGGGTTCAGGTCAGGAGAGTTGGCAGGCCAATTGAGCACAGTAATACCATGGTCAGTAAACCATTTACCAGTGGTTTTGGCACTGTGAGCAGGTGCCAGGTCGTGCTGAAGAACCAAATCTTCATCTCCATAAAGCTTTTCAGCAGATGGAAGCATGAAGTGCTCCAGAATCTCCTGATAGCGAGCTGCATTGACCCTGCCCTTGATAAAACACAGTGGACCAACACCAGCAGCTGACATGGCACCCCAGACCATCACTGACTGTGGGGACTTGACACTGGACTTCAGGCATTTGGGCATTTCCTTCTCCCCAGTCTTCCTCCAGACTCTGGCACCTTGATTTCCCAATGACATGCAAAATTTGCTTTCATCCGAAAAAAGTACTTTGGCCCACTGAGCACCAGTCCAGTGCGGCTTCTCTGTAGCCCAAAAGTGTCTTGACCTGGGGAATGCGGCACCTGTAGCCCATTTCCTGCTCACGCCTGTGCACGGCGGCTCTGGATGTTTCTACTCCAGACTCAGTCCACTGCTTCCGCAGGTCCCCCAAGGTCTGGAATTGGTCCTTCTCCACAATCTTCCTCAGGGTCCGCTCACCTCTTCTCGTTGTGCAGCGTTTTTTGCCACACTTTTTCCTTCCCACAGACTTCCCACTGAGGTGCCTTGATACAGCACTCTGGGAACAGCCTATTCGTTCAGAAATGTCTTTCTGTGTCTTCCCCTCTCGCTTGAGGGTGTCAATGATGGCCTTCTGGACAGCAGTCAGGTCGGCAGTCTTACCCATGATTGCGGTTTTGAGTAATGAACGAGGCTGGGAGTTTTTAAAAGCCTCAGGAATCTTTTGTAGGTGTTTAGAGTTAATTAGTTGATTCAGATGATTAGGTTAATAGCTCGTTTAGAAAACCTTTTCATGATATGCTCATTTTTTGAGACCGTAATTTGGGGTTTTCATGAGCTGTATGCCAAAATCATCAGTATTAAAACAATAAAAGACCTGAAATATTTCAGTTGGTGTGCAATGAATCTAACATATATGAAAGTTAAATTTGTATCATTACATTATGGAAAATAATGAACTTTATCACAATATGCTAATTTTTTGAGAAGGACCTGTATATCGGCAGACCTGATAACATAAAAATTGACATTTATCAGCCGACAACGATAATATTAAAAATGGAAATATATCGGCAGACCTGATAACATTAAAAATTAACATATTAATAATAATATTAATAAATGTATTATTATTTTATATATAATTTATTATTTTAAGTATTATGTTTAATTCATAAATTTGGTTAATTGGTAATACTTTGCAATATATTAAAAAACAACTTTTTTACTTACATATATAACATTTTTATTATCAATTTTATTTTTAATTTAGTAATACTGCAATAAAATAATAAACTATATAGACATAAAAAACAAAAAAAATATTTAAAAAAAATTAAAAAAATTAAAGCTATTAATACAAACGAATAGTATACAATACAGCATTAATTGTAACATTTACTTTAAAAATTTAATATCAAAAGTTGCGTCTGTTAGCATGAACAACTGCACAACAAGAATAATAATCAATTATGTTTTTATTATTTAACATTAGCAGACATCACCCTTTGTCCGCTCATGTAAACAAACTCAGTGTAATGTGTTTCTTTGTAAAGCGTGTGTGAGCTGTGTGTGTGTGTGTGTTCACAGGAGAAAGTGCACAGACATACGTGAGACGACTGGATCTGAGAGGTCAAAGGTCACGGCGTGAAATGCAAACACAGTAATCAACCTGCAGTGAAAGGCCTGTGTAAGCGGCTCCTAAATGTGAGCGCGGTGCACCTGTTCTGGGACAGATATAACCGAGCAGAAGAGCTCAGAACAAGTGCAGCACATTACTGCCAGCGGCCTGATATTTATACACACACAACACTCAGTGTGGAAAATATTCTGTAAATCTCAGCGGCTGCGCTGTGTAAATGTCTCCCTGCATCTGTTTGATTGGCTAAATATAGACCAGCTTTGGGTAAAATTAGTTCAGGAAATGTAATAGTGTGCCACGATTATAAAAAAAGAGCTCCTTGTGTTTATGCCAAAAGAGTTTATAGTGTTCTCATGACAGAAATATCAAATGAAGCATGTTTGCATTTCACTGATACTGACCTTGGATGCATGTAAACTTATGGTAGACCTCCCAAACTAAATTAGGAAACTTTAAAGGGGCGGTGAAATGCTGTCTCATGCATACTGAGCTTTCCACTGTTAAAGACTTGGATTCCCATCCTAAACATAGACAAAGTTTCAAAAACTAATGTTGGAAGTTTGATGGAGTATTTCTGTGTCAAAAATACTCCTTCCGGTTTCTCACAAGTTTGGGAGAGTTTTTTTCGAGTATGGGTCGGCTTTACGTTAATAGAGCGGAAGGTCCTTGTATGGGCCGTACGGGCTCTTCTCCCGGTAGGGTGTGTGTGCGTGACTAGAGCGAGAGAGGAAATGCACGCCCATAAACACTCTCAGCTGCGGATCCAGTCGTCCGTGAACACTTATGTGGCGCCGTGCTTCTCTTTATTCCTATGGGTGACGTCGAGCGACTTCAACGCTTCAGCACAGCATTCTGGGAAGGCAGCGCTGCATTTGAACCGATTTGAACGCAGAAATGACGGGAAGCTTCACAACATCGCTTCAGTCGGAAGTAGGACTTCACCAAATCATACCAAAGAAGTGTGTTTCTGACGGAGCGGTCGCAGCGATAAAGGTTCGGTCCTGCTTTGGAAGCAGCCGGTGAGTTAAACTGCATCAAATGTCTGTGCTGTCGGCTATCGTCGCGTGAGGAAACATCAGTAAACGACACGATCGCGTGCTTCGTCAGTCCAATGCGCTAACGGACTCCATTGCTGTTCTCTGTATAACGTTACACTAGTCTGACGTGCAAAACCGTTTAGCTTGCTACTGCTAAGGTTTAGTCGCATACAATAGTCCATAAACCGAATCATGTCCTCATAAACTGCGAGTAAACACACACAAATGTTGACAGGCCACTAAATACAGTCCATACCACAGAGATGGACGTCCTGCTGCTGCTGCTTCTCCTGTTCAGTTTATTTCAGCCTCCGGATCTGATTCTGGATCATTATCTGTATTAGCTGAGATCGATAGCCATGGTTTATTTAGGGTAGCGTTTTCTTCTCCACGCTTGAGGACGTCACCGCTTTGCGTATTCGTCATTCTTTAGCTCCGCCCACTCGATACGCCTCCAGGCGCTCGGTTTTTTCCGGAAAGACTCGGTACAGCCCATATTTCTTTTATAAATATAATAAAACTAAAGACTTTTCAGAGATATGAAGGATGCAATACTACTCTATAGGTACTCAAGACTGACATGAGATTGACTGAAACTGAGTGTTTCACACCCTCTTTAAAATAATAGCGTAATAATGGCAGCTTTTTGTACAGGTTTCGACAGATCCGTCCGTGCTTTTATACCACGACCCGAAATTATATTTACACAAAGTCTCGGACACAGTTACTGGTGCTGAGCATCTGATGACGACTCGTATTGATCATTTATCCAATGCTGTAATTGCGGAGTCCGTCGTGCCATATTTAGAATGTGTTTCTTCAAACAAAATATACACTGATCAGGCATAACATTATGACCTAATATTGTGTTGGTCCCCCTGACCCGTCGAGACATGGACTCCGCTTGACCCCTGAAGGTGTGCTGTAGTATCTGGCACCAAGATAATAGCAGCAGATCCTTGTTGCGAGGTGGGGCCTCCATGGATCAGACTTGTTTGTTCAGCACATCCATAGAGTTGATGTTCTCAAAGTTTTGATACCAAGTAACACCCTAACGACCAACATTAAAATACAGTAGCGTAGTAGACCTAATTACAGATCTGCCTAATAAAAATATTTATTGTTGTAAATACACAGATTAAACATTAACACCGCACTGCCCACATGCTGGTAAATAAAAAACGTAGATAATGATTAAATTAAAATGTGTTGTACCTAAAAGTTCAATGAAACTATACTATACTTTAAAAAAAAACTTTAGTCAAATAAAGATTAAACTAAAATGTATTGTGTTTTAACATTAATTTATATTTAATTTAGTGACTCCTCTGCATACCGCTAGAGGGAGCCTGAGAACTACACTTTGAGAACAAATCCCATAGTGCATCCTGGGGCCATGTGTTCCCCAGGTAAGCCACACACACACACACACCCGGCCATCCACGTGATGTAAAAGAACACGTGATTCCTCAGACCAGGCCACCTTCTTCCATTGCTCCGTGGTCCAGTTCTGATGCTCACTTGCCACTGTTGGTGCTTTCGGCGGGGTCAGAGGTCACCCTGACTGGTCCATACGCAACACACTGAGCTGCTCTGTGTATTCTGACAGCTTTCTATCAGAACCAGCATTAACTTCTGGAGCAGTTTGAGCTCCAGTAGCTCGTCTGTTTGATCGGACCACACGGGCCAGCCTTCGCTCCCCACGTGCATCAATGAGCCTTGGCCGCCCATGACCCTGTGGCCGGTTCTCCACTGGTCCTTCCTTGGAGCACTTTTGATAGATACTGACCACTGCAGACCGGGAACAGCCCACATGTTATGTTAGCCTGTTGTGTTTTATGGATTACTGGGGGGTATTCCAGAAAGCAAGATTTACTTACTGTCACATACAAACTCCCGATTGATTTACCCAAACCTTCTTTACTCAAGGAATGCTGGTTCCAAAATGTATGTTCCTGGTTAACACACAACACATTACTTACGCATCCCCAAAGTTACCTCCGTTTTTGGAACCGAAAGTTGAGGTTATCAGCTTAGTTATTCTTAAACATACCCGGGTCTGTCAAATAACCTGCTTTCTGGAAAAAAGGTAGGTTACATTTTATTTCAATAGTCCACTTTTGACCTTTTGTGTTATTATTTCTCAATTATGTTTAATACAGCGTCTCTTCAGTTAAAACCAAAAATGCATACGGTCCACTCAAGTGGACATCTGAAAAGCTCTGAAAAATATGTGTAATAAATTCAAATTGTTTTTCCTGCCATGAGAGCAAAAAATCCCGAATGAGGTTGTCATAATGCATGCATGGAAGGGTTCATTAACTTAATATGTATCTTAATATGTAGGCTTTTAAAATGACTTTTGAGAATGCTGGATTGAGAATAAATCAGTAATCAGGAGCAGGATCTGGTGTCATGCGCAGCTGCAGGCAGAGGGCGCTGTGGCTCTGAACCGGCTGGGATTTTCAGTCTTTTTTTTAGTCAAACACAAGCAAAGGCTTCCTGTGCCATCAGAGGCTTCCCCCTGAAATACTGACTGAAGAAGACGTTTTTAAACTCTATAAATCCCCTACATTTGTATTTATTTGCACACATTTATTCATTCCATATCTGTAATGTATACATATCAGTTGTGTATTTTGAGATTTTATGCTATTTATCATTTTCACAACAGTGAACAATTGTTATTATAGACACTCTAAAAAATGTTGGGTTGAAAATGGACAAACCCAGCAATTGGGTTAAATGTTTGCTTAAAACAACACAATTGCTAGGTTTGTCCATTTCAACCCATCTTTGTTGTTTTTAACCCAACATTTTTTAGAGTGTATACAGTTTGGGATCTGTAATATTCTGCTCACCAAGGCTGCATTTATTTTTATTAAAAATACAGTAAAAACTGTTAAAAACATGAAATATGACTCCAGTGTAAATCAGCTGTTTTCTAGTACACTCAAAAAATGATATGTTGGATTTACTTAACGTTTTTTAATTAACATAACAGAACATTAAACATTAAAAAGTCTCTCCATTTTCTCATCTTGTTAGAAACGCATAAAATAGCACTTTATAAACATTTACTCCCCGAATTCAGACCCTTTGCAAAGCATGATGGAAAGTGAAAGTCCTCCTTGTTGGGGTTACTTTAAAACATGTTATCTGAAAATAAAAACATCAAGTTACACTCTAAAAATTGCTGGGTTGTTTTAACCCAATGTTGGGTCAAATATGGACTAGCAATATGGTTGTTTAACCCAGCTATTGGGTTGTTTTAATCCTGCAGTTGGGTTAAATATTTGCTTAAGACAACCCAATCGCTGGGTTAAAACAACCCAATTGTTGGGTTAGTCCATATTTGACCCAACATTGGGTTGTTTTTCCCCCCAGAATTTTTTAGAGTGTATGTGAAAGAGTCACGGTTTCAAGTCAAAATAACAAAACACGATCGCATTTGAACCATAAACCTGATGTAAAGGTGTTAAATCAAGATGAATTGCTTAAAGTAAGTGAACAGCATCATAAAATCATTTTTTGAGTGTAAAGTGTGATTTATTCCTGTGATCCAAGCTGAGTTTATCATCATTACTCCAGTCTGATATCATCATTACTCCAGTCAGATGATCCTTCACTAATCACTCTCATATGAGGATTTATGATCAACACACATTTATGATTAATATCAATAGTTGTGTCCAAAAATTCAAGATTCTTCGAATAGAATATTATTTCTCTGAAATAGAAAGCTTTTGTACACTCTAAAAAATGCTGGGTCGTTTTAACCCAATGTTGGGTCAAATATGGACTAACCCAGCAATTGGGTTGTTTTAATCCCACGGTTGGGTTAAATATTTGCTTAAGACAACCCAATCGCTGGGTTAAAACAACCCAACTGCTGGGTTAGTCCATATTTGACCCAACATTGGGTTGTTTTTACTCAGAAATTTTTAGAGTGAAACATTATACACATTTTTACTGTCACCTGTAACTTTTGACAAACTTAATGTACTCTTGATGAATACAAATATAAATTTTGTTAATTTGTATTCATCAAGAGTACATTAAATTGGTCAAAATTGACAGGTGACAGTAAAAATGTGTACAATGTTACAAAAGCTTTCTACAAAGGTTTCATGCAAGATCTCACCTCGTGGGTCTCAATGATCCTAAGAAAGGTGAGAAATCAGCCCAGAACTACACGGGAGAAGCTGACCAATGACCTGAAAAGAGCTGGGACCACGGTTTCCAAGGTTACTGTTCCTAATACACTAAGACGTCATGGTTTGAAATTATGCATGGCACGGAAGGGTCCCCTGCTTAAACCAGCACACATCCAGGCCCGTCTTAAGTTTGCCAATGACCATTTGGATGATCCAGATGATACCATGGTGGTAGCATCATGCTGTGGGGGTGTTTTTCTGCACATGGGACAGTGCGACTGCACTGTATTAAGGAGAAGATGACCGGGGCCATGTATTGTGAGATTTTGGGGAACAACCTCAGTTAGAGCATTGAAGATGGGTCGAGGCTGGGTCTTTCATCATGACAATGACCCGAAGCACAGCCAGGATAACCAAGGAGTGGCTCTGTAAGAAGCATATCAAGGTTCTGGTGTGGCCTAGCCAGTCTCCAGACCTAAACCCAATAGAGAATCTTTGGAGGGGCTCAAACTCTGTGTTTCTCAGCGACAGGCCAGAAACCTGACGGGTCTAGAGAAGATCTGTGTCGAGGAGTGGGCCAACATCCCTCCTGCAGTGCAAACCTGGTAAAAACTACAGGAAACGTTTGACCTCTTACCTCAAACAAAGGCTACTGTACCAAATATTAACATTGATATATATATATATATATATATATATATATATATATATATATATATATATATATATATATATATATATATATATAATTATTATAATTATTATTATTATTATTATTATTATTATTATATTTTTTTTTTGTGAAGTGAAGTGAAGTGAGACTGAAGACTGGAGTAATGATGATAAATTCAGCTTTGATCACAGGAATAAATTAAACTTTAAAGTATATTCTTATAGAAAACAACTGATTTACACTGGAGCAATATTTCACAATTTTAACAGTTTTTACTGTATTTTTAATTAAAGAAATGCAGCCTTGGGGAGCAGAAGAGACTTATTTTAAAAGCATTAAAATCTTACAGATCCCAAGCTTTTGAACGGATGTTTCAAACTTACAATAAGCATAGTTTGTTTTCATGATCAGACAGGAATAATAATCCATTCACTCAACAAAAGAGTACAAAATGAATACATGTCTTTCTTTGCATGAGTGAGGACAATGCATTGCAAATTTCCTCCTTGCAATAAAAATCACAGATGCACACATCTTTACTGACGCTTCTTCACTGTAAAAAAAATCCCTGTAAAATTTACATAAAAAAACAGCAGCTGAGGTTGCCAGAACTTTACCGTAAAAAATACAGTAGCAACATTTTAGGTTTTACAGATTTGAGATAAATTTACAGTAAATAGCCGTATTTTGTAAACTGAACCTAAACCTATTGAAATACTGATATCTGTGATGCACCTTTGATCATGGGCGTCGGAAGCAAATAAAAAGAGTGTGGGTCAGTAGCGGATAAGGCAAAATATGATAGGCGGGGAAATAGTTTTGCGGGGGGTCTGGAGGTTCTCCCCCAGAAAAAAAATGATTTCATAGATGTGATTTCCTGCATTATGGTGCGTTTTAGGCCACATCCCTTTCTTATACCAAAAAAGACCTCAAACCAGTCAATACCAATAGTCTAATAAAAAGGCTATATTCATTTAACTGCCATAGAAATCAACAGTTTCACAGATAATGAACAAGTTGCATGTTTTTTATGCTCCGTGTCCAGATAGAAAAAGTGCCGTTTACTAAACGATTGATTGGGCCAGACAAAATGACAGAAATCCTTGAAATTAATCATCGTGGGTATAGAGTAGGGGTAAGACACATGGCACTAAGTTTTGACGCAAATCGAGATCAGAGGTTCGAATCCGCCTTTTGCCACACTCGCTCTACTCCCTTTCCCCATCACATATCAGATCGGAAAGGTATTTATTTTCAATAAAAAAAAATTGAAAATATTAGAAAAGGGGAAATAAAGCGTTTAACATGTGTTTCTTAATAAGTTTCTCGGTTAAGGGGTAGTCAAAGTAAGCAGACATGTACTGAATTAGAGACGATAAAAGTGAGTGGGTCCAATATCATTGGTCTTAAAAAGTGGGTGGGTCTTGTCCCACACACACACAATGGTTCCGACGCCCATGCCTTTGATACACACTGACAACCACCAATCACTGTAAAAAAAAAAAATCCCCGTAACATTTACGGTAAAAAACCCAGCAGTTGTGTTTGCCATAACTTTAGTGTAAAAAATACAGTAGCAACATTTTAGGTTTTACGGGACAGAACTTAGTTCACTGTCTATTTCACAGTTCAAAACTGTATAATTTAAAGGTTTATATTGTTATAATTACGTGTACACTGTAACAGTTTACATTCAATTTACGGTAAAATATTTTTTTAATAATGTTAAATTACACTGCAAAAAAAAAAAAAAAAAAAAATGCTTTTCTTATTTAGTATTTTTGTCTTGTTTCTAGTCCAAACATCTAACAATTCTTAAAACAAGAAGTATTTACTAGACAAGCAAAAGTGATTGTCTTGTTTTGGGGAAAATAACTCAAAATGAAGAGAGATTTTGCTTAAAATAAAATAAATAATCTGCCAATGGGGTGAGAAAAATAATCTTGTTTTAAAATGATTTTGCTTACCCAAGCAAATTTAGCTTATTATTGTATTTTTTATTTTGCTTTCCCAAAACAAGACAATTACTTTTGCTTGTCTAGTAAATACTTTTTACTATTTTTAGATGTTTTGACTAGAAACAAGACAAAAAGCAAGAAAAGCATTTTTTGCAGTGTAAAGTTCATAACTGATTAGAAAAAAACTAAGAAGAAACGATTATTTTAACGATTGTGAAGTGCCACGCAGGGAATTCTGTCCCTGTCACTATCCTCACCGACCCGTTTGTCTGAACATCTGGAGGAGCAGTGAGGAACACATGGCTCAGGGGTTCATCACTTAATTACCAGATCTGAATAGACGACAATCTTCTTTTCTCTGGAGAGTGGGGGAACCCCGACACGAACAACCAAGAATCTTCTATACAATTGCTGGTTGCCGGGGCAATGCCTGGTTTTGGAGGACGGTCTGGGAATCCAGGGAGACGCTAGGCTTTTAGGAAACATGTCGGCTCACCCAAACCTGACCAACACCTGCCGAAAGCCTGCCAGACGTCCACAATTGCAGGTGGAAAGCGGCTCTGCGTTCCTATAAATCACTGCCGCCGACATCTTTACTGCCATTCCCGCCGGACTCTTGCGACTCTGTGGACTCGCATTGTTTTTAGAGCAGTTTGAGTCTGTGAATGCGTGAGCTTCAAGAGCAGGTGCTGTAATGTTCAGCAGCTCATTAAAGACACCGAGCCCAAGCCCTTAAGCGTCTCCATCAGCCTTTCTGTTCGGAGAGTTTAAGGGCCGACCTGCTTTGACCCCACACGTCTGCACAATATGGATGCTCAGTGGAGTTTTCTTCTCACTAAGGCCGAGTCTTTGTGCTCAAACATCTCCTTCAAGATGACCCATTTGTGTCTTAAATGTGCAAATGGCCATTTTGAGTTTTAAAGACAACACGTGCTGTAAGAAACAGCTGTGACAACAACTTAAAATCAATTTTTCGGTTTAGTAATGGGCGATATAAACGATAGAGATTTTAATTATATTGCGATAATGCATGTTGATGACGGAATCTAACCGTGAAATTTAGAGCCACAAGCTGCAGAGCTGGACAGTATCAGCTCATTTACTCCAGTCCTGTACTTAAGTTCACTGTTTGAGTCTCTGTGCTTTACTGGAGTATTATTTTTTCTGTAATCTTCTGACTTTAACTTCACTCCATCTGAGAGACAAATATCGTCCTCTTTACTCCACTACATTTCTATCAAGGTCCTCGAAGTGGAAAGTCGTTTCTGTCGCAGCTCTGAAAGTCAGTGATGATTTTTTTCTTCTTTTAAAGGTGTTTGGGTTTTTGCAGAAAGCCTTTCAGGAATCACTCTTGTAGAGTCTCGTGAAGTTCAATGATTTCACAGCATTTATTAAACACTGATTTATAGTTTAGAGCAAAATGGAAGAAAACGGATGTCCAAATGCTCATTTAGTGGAGTATTCACATAAACAAAGTTGATTCTGTCTTCAGTGAAGGTGAACAGTGTGAGAATATCAGATGTGTATCAGTGTATCGAGTAAATATAATCCAAGCCCCTTTGATGACGTGCATGATTACGTTACTGTTGATCATCTGTCCATCATCGGTTAAAGCCCGCCTTGATGATCTCATTGGTCAGTTTCTGTTGATCATCTGTCCGTCATCGGCTAAAGCCCGCCCTGATGATCTCATTGGTCAGTTTCTGTTGATCATCTGTCCGTCATCGACTAAAGCCCGCCCTGATGATCTCATTGGTCAGTTTCTGTTGATCATCTGTCCGTCATCGGCTAAAGCCCGCCCTGATGATCTCATTGGTCAGTTTCTGTCGATCATCTGTCCGTCATCAGCTAAAGCCCGCCCTGATGATCTCATTGGTCAGTTTCTGTCGATCATCTGTCCGTCATCGGCTAAAGCCCGCCCTGATGATCTCATTGGTCAGTTTCTGTCGATCATCTGTCCGTCATCGGCTAAAGCCCGCCCTGATGATCTCATTGGTCAGTTTCTGTTGATCATCTGTCCGTCATCGGCTAAAGCCCGCCCTGATGATCTCATTGGTCAGTTTCTGTTGATCATCTGTCCGTCATCAGCTAAAGCCCGCCCTGATGATCTCATTGGTCAGTTTCTGTCGATCATCTGTCCGTCATCGGCTAAAGCCCGCCCTGATGATCTCATTGGTCAGTTTCTGTCGATCATCTGTCCGTCATCGGCTAAAGCCCGCCCTGATGATCTCATTGGTCAGTTTCTGTTGATCATCTGTCCGTCATCGGCTAAAGCCCGCCCTGATGATCTCATTGGTCAGTTTCTGTTGATCATCTGTCCGTCATCAGCTAAAGCCCGCCCTGATGATCTCATTGGTCAGTTTCTGTTGATCATCTGTCCGTCATCGGCTAAAGCCCGCCCTGATGATCTCATTGGTCCGAACAGTTTCTGTTCGATAATTACTCCTCTATTGAGCGAGGTCAGACCGAACTACCCGACCTAAACATTTTGTGGGTGGGGCTAAATTCGGCTGGCATCCAGGCTAGGTCAGCAGATAAACATCCCATTTTCATTTTTGGGTGAACTATTCCTTTAAGGCATCCGATGTGCAGATGCGCGGGCATGCGCACACACCACACACACACACACACACACACATGCTTGCTGTGTTCAATCACTGGTTCAAAGACACATTCAATCGCTGGCGATTATGTTTTGAATCAGTATCACTAATGCTTCATTATTTTAGTGAATGTAAGTGTACGAAGCAGACTTTGTAACTGAAATACTGAAAATAACCTGAACATTAGCAACAACAGTGAAATAAGAGCCCTTGGTTTATCTGTCAATCAGATGGACATAAAAGAATAGTTCGTTATTATGGCAACTGTGGGCTCCCGTCAGTCATTAAATATGGCCTAAACATAGTTCTTTGGAAAATACCCAATATAGTTTAAAAATCACAGATAAACACAGGTATATTATCGCAGTCGAGTGTTTATTGTCTTCATGTTTCATCAGAAACCTCTCTATCTCTGCATGTTATTCAGCCGTAGCCATATCTGATGTCCATATAAGGGACTTCCTGGAATGCCATACGCTTTAATACTTCTATTGCATATCATTAATCCTTCTATTAAAATGATCTTTGAGCTGCATCTCATTTCGAAGGCTGCATCCTCCAGAGGTCGCGTTTGAAAGCTGAATACGTCATCAAGTATGTCTTATTTAAGAAAAGTAACAATAATAAAATAAACTGTTATTGCTTGTGAGGTGTAAAATACTGTGATTTCTTTCTTTGTTCGCAATTTAAGGGTTACTTTTCTGAAACGAGAAATTAAATGCCTTCGAATGAGACGCATCCAGAATCTCTCACTTGTGGACTTTTTTAATTAGTTACTTGAGTCATATTACTTCTACTTATTACACGGCTCTGTGAAATACTTGATTCTGATTGGTCAATCACGCATTACAGCGGTATGTTATTCCCAGATAACAGCCGCTCATCCGGGTACTGCGAGTTATCTTGACCGGTTCTACTTCTGTGCTTAACGCTGGCGCCATCTTGTGGCTTAAACAGCCGTGGGTTACAATGGAAGACTTCAAGGCGGGTTTCCTTTATAAAGTTTTAAATATGGATATTTTTCTGACACAAACGCATCGATTGGAATCAGAAGGCTCTATTAACCCATCGGAGCCGTGTGGAGCACGTTATTTGACGGACAGCTGCATTTAATGGACTTCAAACACAACTACTGCTGGGATTAACGTTAGCCTGGACTTTTTAAATATAACTCTGATTGTATTCGTCTGACAGAAGAATGTCATAAACACCTATAATGACTTGAGGGTGAGTAAATCATAGGCTTGGTTTCATTTTTGGGTGAACTAACCCTTTCAGCATTCATTCTCAACATTTAGCAGCAATAGATAAAGGCTTAAAGCAGTCTGGAACTGTTTTTCTTCGCGGAAGCTTTGCGTAAGAGCTAATAAAATATTTAATCTCAAGACAATATTTAGTGTCTAATTTATTTGAGACTAGTAGCCGTGTAATAAGCGGGATAATGTCCACCCAGCCGGTTGTTATCACAGAATAAACCCCTTCAGAGTGACGCTCCGCTTCGCCTCGGGGTCCTGATCACTCTGAGGGGTTTATTCTGCGATAACAACCGGCTGGGTGGACATTATCCCTTACTTGTACTCAAGTAAATAATTTTATTAATTTTAATTAATGACATTGACAACATGTCATCTGAGCAGATCTGAAACATAGACATAATATACGTAGACGCCCCATAGACCTACGCTGCCTATTGGAGCGGACGTATCAGCGCGGCGCCATCTTGGATGGGTCCCCAATGCGCCGCCCCCGCATTTATTTCTACTGAGGAAGATGTATTCTCAACTACAATGATCATAACTCCCCGAGTTTTTACCGGAGTTTCACACAGTTTGGTTTGTTACAAACTGCAGAGACTTAGTTATGATACAGGACGCTGTCACACATTGAACAATTCTGCTTTCATGTAGAAAGACTTTGTATTACGAGCTTTAACTAAGACATATGGTAGACTATGACATATTGATAAATGTATTAATGAAATGAATTTTATATTTTAATAAAGAAACCAGTTTGATTTTTCACTTAGATTTATTTCTCTCTCTCTCTCTCTCTCTCTCTCTCTCTCTCTCTCTCTCTCTCTCACACACACACACACACACACACACACACACACACACACACACACACACACACACACACACACACACACACACACACACACACACACACACACACACACACACACACACACACACACACACACACACACACACACACACACCTTCTGTAACACATACAAGTTCCCATATATACTGTACCAGCTCAGAATTATTATTTTTGTAAAGGCCTAAAGTAAACGTTATAACTCCAGGTCATTCCAGCATCTTACATTACCCTGTCAGGCTTGCAACTGGGACTGCGGAGCTAAAATCCTTTAAGAAGAACTGTTTTGCGCAGCTTCTTGCGTATGCTTGCGCTCTGTAACTCCAGGGTAGTTAATTTTGCGATGTGTTGCAGCTTTACTTTGTGAAATAGGCCTACAGACATCACAAATGACACAAGCATGAAATGATAATGATGTATAAATTGTAAAATAACCTAAATTATTGTTCAATCTTAGTTGTGAAATGTAATCCCATGCGATCTGGTATCGATATTGCGTTATTGCAACCGTAAACTGCATAAAATACGGGCATAATTGCTCGCTCTCCACTGACTCTGAATGCTAGCGTTGAGTGGAGAGACCAAACCAATATGGCGGCGACGCTGGATCACGCTCCAGCACATCATGGGGCGTCTACGTATGTGATGTCTATGATCTGAAATGTGTCTGACAGAAGACTCAACAGCGTTCAAGCACGTGTTTTCAGAATTAAAGTCTTACATCAGGCAAATATGTCAAATTATGTTTTGTTGTTGTTGTTACACCAGATATGGCGTCAAGCTGAATTTGAAAAACTCCCGTCAGGCAGACGATATAGGGTACACATAGCAAAAATAAATATTTTTAAGAAATCCTTCACACCATCGGCCATTAGTTTATTAAATAAATGACTTATGAAATTAAGGGTTCTTATTTTAGTAATATTCATAGTTATCCTATTTATGCTCTTAGTGTAATAAGTTTATATATTTATTGTGTTTATGTGTTTGTAATGTATGGAGCATGTCATTTTTTGTATTCTAACCACTTAAACTCCGTGGATCTGTACACTGGTCTAGAATGACATCGTCACGTATATACTTTCAATTTTAAATGTCTGAGGAGGAGCTCTGATGTCTTATTTGGTACCTTTTGAAAGCTTAGAGTCTCTACTATACCACATTTCAGATCCGTAATATGGCCATCAAAAGGGGAAAAGAATGACCTAAGGAAAAAATAATGAGACAACATAGAATACTTAAGGAAATAATTTCTATTTTTGAAAAGATTGAGCAATCACAAGCTGATTTCAAAATTTTAATTAAATTACAATCTGAGTTGGACAATATCTCTGAAAATTTGGCACGGGGAGCTTTTATTCGTTCCAGGCGAAAATAGATAGAAGATTTTGAAAAGAATACGAAACGTTAAGTGGAACCAAAATTAACATAATGAAAAGAGATGCTATTTTTTATTATGACAAAAAAGATATAGAAAAGAGTCATGCTTTTTTATTAAATCTTATAATATTACTTGGTAAGTTCTACATACACAAATGTAAATGTCTGAAAGAATTCCTAATATCTCCCATTTTAAGGCTAAGATTATTTTGAAACTTGTGGACTCTCAATCCGCAAAGACAAAGCAACCAGAACTATGGACATTTACAAACAATTTAACTCCTCATCTTTAACTTGAGTACACACGTATACCCTTCTCTTTTTGTTTTTTATTATTTTTAGTTCTTGTTATGTTATGTTTTTTATTATTATTATGGTTTCACGATCTTATGGAAATGTTCAAAGAATTATATTATGTAAAACATTTGTAAAAAAATAAAAAAATAAAAAAATAGAGTCTCTGCTTTCTGGAGATATGCATCACTTTGGCATTTGTTTTACACACAGTAATGTATTTACACTAAATTACTCTGGTGTCATTTCCGCCTGGATTTGGCCGACCCAAATTGAAAAGCTTCCCATACACACATACAGTGGTCTAGGTTCAAAATTTTGGTGTCATTTTACAGGAAACCCTTTAAAGTTACATAAAACACTGCTAAAAGTGATAAACATGTAAGTATATGTTGTCTAAGCTGTTATAACCCCCCCAAAAATGTGGCGCAAAAAGTGTGTAACTCAGGCCCTGTGTGCTCTAGGACCCTGCAGACAGTTTGGCCTTTTCCAAACATATATAATTCATTTAATGACACTGGAATATTGCATTTATATCACTGTATATGGTGAGGGGAGAGACATATAAATCTGGCATCAACATGACACAGACAAACTTTTTTCCACTGTTTAGTGGAAGCAGCCCAAAGTGTCTGCAGGGTCCTAGAGCACACAGGGCCTGAGTTACACACTTTCAAAAATTAATTTATTAAAAAATTCCAAACGCGCCTATGGGTTTTTTTTTTTTGGGGGGGGGGGGGGGGGGGGTTACAGCTTAGACAACATATACTTACATGTTTATCACTTTTAGCAGTGTTTTATGTAACTTTAAATGGTTTCCTGTAAAATGACACCAACAATTTGAACCTAGACCACTGTATGTGTGTATGGGAGGCTTTTCAATCTGGGTCGGCCAAATCCAGGCGGAAATCCCAAAAATGGTCCTGGAGTTTAAGCGGCTAATTATGTTTTGTTGTACATTTACATTTACGCATTTGGCAGACGCTTTTATCCAAAGCGACTTACATTGCATTCAAGGTACACATTTTACATTTTGTCAATTCTTGCTTTCCCTGGGAATCGAACCCATGACCTTGGCATTGCTAGCGCCACGCTCCACGGGAAAGCTTTTGGTTTTTTGTGGTCTTAAATGTTTCTTGTGAGACTAAAGATGATTTTCCAATGTATGGACAGTAATGATTTCTATTTCTATTATTTCTATTTACTTTGACTACACACTCCTCTAGTTGTGAGAAACTGGGCAAGAGCACGTGTGAGATTTATGGCGTCGAGCTGAAGCACTTGATATGCAGCTTGAGAGCGGTGCCACAACTTGACCTCCGAGGTTAAAGGGCACGGAGTGAAACGCACATACAGTGATCAATCTTAGGTTCAGGTTTAGGTTTATTTAAGGTTTGACAAGGCAGGATATTGCAGCACAAATCCCTGAAGTGTGTCAAACATCACACATGCTCAGAAACAACATAAAACAAGCTAAAAATTCCAATAATATTATCATTAACTTCTGAGAGATAGTACAGCACAAATACAAAAAAAAAAGCACAACTGGACTTCATACAATCAAACCTGTGGAGGAAAACAAGCCTGGATTGCGGGTGGAAAATAGGGTGGAGTTGCTGACTAAATGTGAGCGTGCTGCACCTGTTCTTATTTTCCACAACAAGTGGACAGATATAACCGAGCAGAAGAGCACAGGGAAACAAGTGCAACACATTACTGTCAGCGGCGTGATATTTATACACACCCAACACTCAGTGTGGAAAATATTCTGTAAATCTCAGCGGCTGCTCGAGAGCGCCTGTAAAAATATCTCCCTCGAGCTGGATAGCATCCGCTTAATAGGCTAAATATAGGCCGACTCTGTCTTAAAGATGGCTAAAAGTAGCAGATGCAATTGGAATTGTGTGCCACTTGCAGTTGCATGCTTACTATAAACAGAATTTGGTATTTTTACAACTCAAAAGTGTTCAATGACATCCCAGAAATGTTTTATCTCTTGCAGCCCATGCTAAGCCCATGATCATGCTTCGGAGATTCGCTCGGAGAGATTTGGCTCGCATAGAAAACAACCAAACTTATCTACAAGATGGATGGAACGAGATTATAAAGCAACTCTTTTATTCAATGTCAACCATCGTCTGACATTATTTAACAGGTGGCTTCTATTCAGTACAATTCAATGATTTTGTCCCGATTGTTAATTTATATTAAAATGCGATTCATAAATAAGCACACACGCACGACTAAGATACTATCGAATATTCAATCAAGCACGCAGGAGATCGCCGGAACAGCTAACCACATCATAAAGTAAACGAGAACTGACAAAAGCACCTGAAAAACAGGCGTAGAAGAGAGGAAACCAAACTAAACAGAGCAGGGAAACAGGAACAAAAGGCAACGGAACAGAGTTACGAAATAAAAGACAACATGACAGAGCAGAACCGTAACAACAAAGGACTTGAATACACATCTATGACAAGCATGGGTTTAATTCATTTATTAAATAAAAGCATATATTCATACATTTTTATAGCATACTGTAGGCTACAGTCAAACATGTCAGGGTGATACATCCCACCTGTCAGGAAGGAAAAGCCTCATTAACTATTTCATTCTTTACCAGTCAAAAGTTGGGAATAACAAATTATATAAAAAAGAAAGATATGTATAAAATGAAATACAATAAAAGTATTTATTTCTATTTAAAATATATTTATCGAAATATTCACTTCACCAGTCAAAAGTAACATATATACATACACATCGATCAGGCATAACATAATGACCCCTGAAGTGAATAACACTGATGATCTCTTCATCACGGCTCCTGTTAGTGGGTGGGATATATTAGGCAGCAAGTGGACATTTTGTCCTCAGAGTTGATGTGTGTGAAGCAGGAGAAATGGGCAAGCGTAAGGATTTGAGCGAGTTTGGCCAGATTGTGACGGCTAGACGACTGTGTCAGAGCATCTCCAAAACTGCAGCTCTTGTGGGCTGTTCCCGGTCTGCAGTGGTCAGTATCTATCAAAAGTGCTCCAAGGAAGGACCAGTGGAGAACCGGCCACAGGGTCATGGGCGGCCAAGGCTCATTGATGACCGTGGGGAGCGAAGGCTGGCCCGTGGGGTCCGATCAAACAGACGAGCTACTGGAGCTCAAACTGCTCCAGAAGTTAATGCTGGTTCTGATAGAAAGCTGTCAGAATACACAGAGCAGCTCAGTTTGTGGATGTTACTTTGACACGCTCCACCTACCTAAGCATTGCTGAGACCATGTTCAGCCTTTGATGGAAACGGTATTCTGGTGGCTGTGGCTCTTCCAGCAGGATAATGCTCCTGACACAAAGCACAAATGCTTCAGGAATGGTTTGAGGAGCACAACAACCAGTTTGAGGCGTCGACTCGGCCTTCAGATTCCCCAGATCTCAATCCAATCGAGCATCTGTGGGATGAGCTGAACAAACAAGTCCGATCCATGGAGGCCCCACCTCACAACTTACAGGACTTAAAGGATCTGCTGCTAACATCTTGGTGCCAGATACCACAGCACACCTTCAGGGGTCTAGAGGAGTCCATGCCTCGACGGGTCAGGGGGATCAAAACAACATTAGGTCATAATGTTATCCCTGATCGATGTATATATATATATATTTCTTTTTTCTTTTTTTATAAGTCTCTTATGCTTACCAAGTCTCTATAAATAAACAAAAGAGACTCCTTTAAAAAAAAGATTGCTATATAAAGAATGATATAATCATCCAAAACAAAATCAGAAGCACAAACAGTTTCAACACGATAATAATCATAATTTTTTCTTGAGCAGTAAACCAGCAGATTAGAGGAGAGACACTATAACCTCACACTGAGACAAACTCCCAAACATTTTCAGAGCTTGGTTACAATAAAAGACTAACAAACAAGATATTTTCATCGCTCAATGACCTCTTACATTTGATTTCTCAACTCATGACCGCTTCAAAGTAAACCTTCACCCCTGTATCTCCAGCTCAGCCCGAGCGCTGTGATTGACAGAAGAAGGAGTGTAAGATATGGAGACCCGGTGATAAACGGAGAGCGCTGACTCATTACGGCCGGTGGAAACTCTCCGGATTCCAGAGGCGAGCGAGAACGGAGGCCGTCCTGCTTGGCCTATTCTTCAGCTGGTCAGAAATAGAGCCTCCTGATCTATTTTGGGCCGCCTGAAGCAGCGTAGGGCCGGGCCCATGCCTCCCTCGCCCCAACTACAGCATATTTTTAGCCTTTTGTGGAGTCACAGTGGATATAGTTAGGAGCTCCGGCGTCAGCTGACGGGGACGTCATGGAGCATAGTGACAGCGGGTCAAGATCACGTCTTTGGTTCATCTCGGCCACAGATTCACATTCAGCCTCGCGTTTGCAGACAGTGGGATTGGTGGACTGCGGCTAAAGAATGAGACGGATGTAAATTTAGTGCTGGAGGTGAAGGTTTGGTCCTGCCGGCTCCAGTCAGGATAAACAATCAGATTCCAGTCTGTGTGTGTGTTGTCATGACTATGGTAGAGACGTGCAGACGGAGCCTTAATATCCCTTAAAGGGTTAGTTCACCCAAAAATGTAAATTCTGTCATTAATTCCTCCTGTGGTTGGCCAGCCGTCAGACCTCCGCTCATCTTCACACACAGATGAAGATATTAGTGTTGAAATCCGATGGCTCAGAAAGGCCTTCATTGACACCAATGTCATTTCCTCTCTCAAGACCCATAAAGGCACTAAAGACGTCGTTACAAAGATTCATTAACAGTTCGAAGCATTGTTTAGAATTCGCCCCATCACACTACATAAATCATTATTTTGTTTTTGTTTTCCGCACAAAAACTATTCTGGCCTCTTCATAAATGATAGTAGAGTCGCTGTAGTGAGATGGGCTTTGTAACGACGTCTTTAGTGCCTTTATGGCCTCCTAAAAATCCCCATATCCTGATTGGCTTAATCACTCTGTCTCCTCTCCACCAATCAGCTGGTGTGTGGTGAGCGTTCTGGCGCAATATGGCTGCCGTCGCATCATCCAGGTGGATGCTGCACATTGGTGGTGGTTGAGGAGATTCCCCCTTCTATGTAAAGCGCTTTGAGTGTCTTGAAAAAAGCGCTATATAAATCGAACGCATTATAAGATGAGCGGAGGTCTGACGGCTGGCCAACCACAGGACGAATTAATGACAGAGTTTACATTTTTGGGTGAACTAACCCTTTAAGTAAAGTTTACTAAAAAGTCTTAGTAAGAACAACTGTTGGATTTCACAGTGAATTTTGAAATCCATGCATTCATCCCTGGAGCCTGTGGAGGCCAGGCCTAAAGGGGACGCGACTCTTTGGGAAAATGACCGTGGCTCTGTGCACTCCAGCATTGGCACCGGAAGAGGACTGGACCTCACAGGAACGTGTCAATGAACCGAAGTATGCTCAATACCTAGATAAGGAATACCCATAATGCACTGTGAGAGTTGCGCAAATTAATGAATTTGACTGACCGGAAGATGGCGCCTGACGGTAGAAGATGGCAGAAGATGAATCATCCGTCCATTTTCCAAACCGTGTAATATCATACAGAAATAAAGTCATTTTAAATGGATTATTAATTAGGTTTATACAAATGCTAGTTCAAGATAAATATTTCCATTGTTACTGGAACTGCCAGTTTGATTGAAGTTATGTAAACTATGCAAAAGGCCCTATGAAATCTGTGAAATTTTTTACCCAAATCCCGTTTTTTTCCTCGTTACATTTTTTTTGGGACTCCATTTTAAATGGTTAAATAAAATTTTAATAATCAAAAAGAATGTCCGTTTAATTTAAATCATACAATTTAACTACAATTTATTAAAAGTTTAATAAAAATGTACATGTTTCTAGACTGCAATGCTTTAATTACATTTTAATAATCAAAAAGTCTAATTATTTGAATGAATAAAAACATATCTTTTTTTTTTAAAGTCTATGATTTTTTTCCCTCCAGAAATTCTGTTGTGTATTTCAATTTATCTAGCAATCAAATGATTGCATAAAACATGAATATAATTTAATTTATCTTTCAATTACACAACAGAGCTTTACTGTTAAAATTAAAACAGGGATGAAACATTGGGATTATTCCTTAAAAAATTACATTTTTATAATAATATATTGGTAGTAGTAGTATTATATTGAGATGTGGCTAAATTCTACTGTATAAAAAGAAATTTATTTTTCAGTAATAATTTCTACTTTTATTTTGACGGGTTGCTGTGAAAAGTTTAGTTTAATATTCACATAATACTATCACGATATGATTTAAGTGTACTGACCTGCTTTTTATTTATTCATCAAAAACTTTACAAATTCTGTGAAATTCGCCATTATAATTTCCGTTTTTACTCACTCGTTTTCAATCACTTCCTCAAGTGCACTATATTAGTGAGCAATGTAGGGAATAGTGAATGAGGGAATAGGTGGTGATTTCAGACACAGGTCCAGGATGCCATTACGGCCCACAGATGACCTCCATCCACCTGACAGTAAACAGATATAATCACAAGGATTTTTTCCATACATAATTACAAATGTAGTAGTAGGTTTTATTTAGCCTCGAAGAATGTTCCTCTCCTCGGCTGCCCTCAATATAGATATATTAATTCATTCTGAGTAAAGATTGTACATAATGGCGTCAAAGGTTCAACAATCACACACTCGGTCGAGCCTGTTGGGTTATTTATTCCATGGTTTTGTCATCCACTTTTTTCGTTAGGAGCATGAGAGGACGGCTTTAAACGGAGAGGATATAAATTCCTAACTTGCAATGTTTTTTGGCTGATGGTTTTTGGCCGTAGGGCTATTAGTGAGTCTATTTGCAGAAGAAAAACAAAGAAATATGGTCAAATTTGTTCATAAACGCAAGTTATTAAATATGAAACTTTTATAAAGCACTTTTATTTAACTGCATACGCTGTATAACTGTTGAGTTGTCATTCTTTCCTGCATTTTTTCTCACTCACACACTGAATTGCTGTTACCCATGCCAATATTTTTTTGTTAGTTAACTACTTTAAAAAAACAAAACAAATGTTCACCTTTTAAGTATTAATCTTCCCTGTGTTGTTCTGTGTGACTTTAATTTCCAAACTATTTGGGGTTAATTTTAACTCAACAATATATACATTTTTAAACAATAGTTGAGTTAAAATAATCCAGTAAAATAGACTGCTAATGAACTCCGCCCTATTAGCATAGACCCCACCCACGACTGCTGAGGGACTCCGCCCTATTAGCATAGACCCCACCCACAGCTGCTGAGGGACTCCGCCCTATTAGCATAGACCCCACCCACAGCTGCTGAGGGATTCCGCTATATTAGCATAGACCCCACCCACAGCTGCTAATGAACTCTGCCCTATTAGCATAGACCCCACCCACAGCTGCTGAGGGACTCCGCCCTATTAGCATAGACCCCGCCCACAGCTGCAGAGGGACTCTGCCCTATTAGCATAGACCCCACCCACAGCTGCTGAGGGACTCTGCCCTATTAGCATAGACCCCGCCCACAGCTGCTGAGGGACTCTGCCCTATTAGCATAGACCTCGCCCACAGCTGCTGAGGGACTCTGCCATATTGGCATAGACCCCACCCACAGCTGCTGAGGGACTCCGCCCTATTAGCATAGACCCCGCCCACAGCTGCTGAGGGACTCTGCCCTATTAGCATAGACCCCACCCACAGCTGCTGAGGGACTCTGCCCTATTAGCATAGACCCCGCCCACAGCTGCTGAGGGACTCTGCCCTATTAGCATAGACCCCGCCCACAGCTGCTGAGGGACTCTGCCCTATTGCATAGACCCCGCCCACAGCTGCTGAGGGACTCTGCCCTATTGCATAGACCCCGCCCACAACTTCTGACGGCTTTAAAACGCATCAGAACATAAACTAGTGATGATTAAGAAGAACTGGAATATCCCGTGAGAGTGATAGAGATGATCATCAAAACCAAACAGATGTTTTAGTTTTTGGCAGAATTTCCAAGGCAGAAGCTGTACAGACTCCGCCCTCTTCTGAACAGGGGCGGAGCAGCAGCTCATTTACATTTAAAGATACATGCACAAAAACAGCAGGTTTTCCCTTCCACTCAAAAATGAGCATTTACAACATGATCTGTGGGGTATTTTGGGCTGGAACTTCACACACACATTCAGAGGACTGAGACTTATTACTTCTGGTAAAAAGGGGCATTATAGGTCCCCTTTTTAGTGTAGCGAGGCCCTATAGAAGCACATGGCAGTTCTTTTAAACCTGTTGATACTAAACAGGACACATATTATATTATTATAAAAATATAATTTTATTGTTGGCTTAGAAATTTCTCCATTACAAAAACCATAACCTGAAAAACCATTAGAACAACTAAAAAGTTAGCAAGGCCACACACACACACACACACACACACACACATGGCGTATTGTGGTTTATAGATTGCATTGGGTTTATCAGTCAGTCTAGCACATTCTGGCGATGTGTGACGCTCGATCTGACAAACTCTATCAGGACATGGGGCAGCAGCCGGCCTCCTCGTGCTTGGTCAGGAGAGATATCCTGGAGAAGGTTTTGAAGCAGCTTCTGCACTGGTATTTCTTGATCTCGGAGTGTGTTTGGAGATGCGCTCGCAGGTTTGAGCGGTCAGCGAACGCACGGCTGCAGTGAGGACAGGAGAACGGCTTCTCACCTGAAATCAGTCAAACGTGTCAATATTAGGTCATTTTACATCAATGCATCATTTTCATACTTCTGTTAGAACTTAGAAGTTCACCTAAAATGAAATACTTCTGTATTAAATACACTTAAAGCCTTTCTAATGCATTATAAATGGTATTCATAATAAGGGTTTTACTGCAAAACAATACATTTATAGTTTGTAACATACATTATAGGACAGAAGTTTGGACACATTATTATTGTAATGTTTTTGAAAGAAGTTTCTTCTGCTCATCAAGCCTGCATTTATTTAATCAAAAATACAGAAAAAAAATATATACTGTGATGTATTATTACAGTTTAAGATATTTGTTTTTTAATTTATTTTACTTTAAATGCTGATTTATTCCTGTGATCAGAGCTGAATGTTCAGGATGGTTCCTCCAGTCGTCAGTGATCATGATCCTTCAGAAATCATTCTCAGATGAGGATTCATTACGAGTGTTGGACACAGTTCTGCTGACGGATATATTTGAGGAATTAAAGGGTCAAAAGAACTGCATTTATTCAAAATCAAAACATATTTTCAAATAATATAAATCTCCTTTACTATCAATTTTTTATCAATTTAACACATCCTTGCAGAATAAAATTATTGATTTATTTCAAAAAAGAAAAAAATGACTGACCCCAAATTACTTATTAAGCGACGAGAATAGTTTTTGTGCGCAAAAAAATTAAATAACAACTTATATAGTGATGGGCCGATTTCAAAACAAAGCTTCAAACCGTTATGAATCAGTGAATCGACTCATGATTCGGATCGCGTGTCAAACTGCTGAAATCACGTGACTGTTTAGAAATCGGCCATCACTATATAAGTCGTCATTTCGTTTTTTTGCACACAAAAACTCTTCTGGCCTCTTCATTAATGATTGTAGAGCCGCTGTGGTGAGATGGGCTTTGTAACGACGTCTTTAGTGCCTTTATGGGTCTTGAGAGAGGAAATGACATTGGTGTCAATGAAGGCCTTTCTGAGCCATCGGATTTCAACACTAATATCTTCATCTGTGTGTGAAGATGAACGGAGGTCTGACGGCTGGCCAACCACAGGAGGAATTAATGACATAAGTTACATTTTTGGGTGAACAAACCCTTTAAGTAAAGTTTACTAAAAAGTCTTAGTAAGAACAACTGTTGGATTTCACAGTGCACACAAGCGTACCTGTGTGTGTGCGGATGTGTCCCTGAAGCAGCCAGGGCCTGGAAAAGGCCTTTCCACACAGCTTACACACACATGGCAGTGTGTGTGTGCGGATGTGCATCTTCAGCGCGCCCAGACTCACATACTCCTTTTCGCAGTACTTGCAGCTGAAGCACTTTTGGCTCGGCCACGGACAGTGAAGCCTCGGCTCAGCCAGGCTGGAGAAGCTCAGGTAAGCTTTCCGGCAGTCCATGCATTCATCCCTGGAGCCCGCGGAGGCCAGGCCTAAAGGGGACGCGTCTCTTTGGGAAAATGACCGTGGCTCTGTGCACTCCAGCATTGGCACCGGAAGAGGACTGGACCTCACAGGAACAGGGAAAGTGAGACCAAGAACTGGGCCGTCCGTCTGGTGTTGTGGAGGAGCAAACATCCCTGAATTGATGGGGTTCAACCGCAGACTGGAGCTCAACGAGATCCCAAAACGTCCCGTGGGACGCAGAGTCTCATGAGGATGCAGCACTTTGAGTTTGGAGCTTGAAGATTCGATATGAATCACCTCTGTGGAGATATATAATGCACATGATCAGGGGCCTGTACCATGATGGACGTTTAACAAACTCAGGGTTACAAGATTAGTTTCGACTTGACAACACCAAACCAATCTATTCAAGCTTTGTTGGTCCCATGAGGCTGATCATTAGCTTTCTCTGTCAACCCAGGCTTTGATCCTGAGTTCTGAATTTTAGCTGTGACATCAGCAGAGAACAGCCAATCACACTGTTTATCAGTGATGTGACATCAGATTGGTAATAGTTGAAAATGTAGGTGTTCCCAACTGAGCATGCCAAAAGCCAAATGCAACGCAGCTGGAAGAATACGAAAATGGAGATTTTTCGCAATTCGTGGAAAGATAGCATGATCGCATACAGAAAGGCCATAAAACTGCTGGATCTGCTTATTTCTCAACTCTCTTAGAAGAAAACAAACACAACCCTAGGTATTTATTCGATACAGTGGCTAAATTAACAAAAAATACAGCTTCAACATCTGACGTTTGTAAACAGCACAGCAGTAATGACTTTATGAACTTCTTTACTAGTAAGATTGATAATATTAGGAATAAAATTATAACCATGCAGCCGTCTACTACAGTATCACTTCAGAGAGAATATTGTAGTGTCACTGAGGAAAATTACACTTATTTACTCCTTTAGGACACACGCACGCACGCACGCACGCACGCACGCACGCACAAACGCACACACACACACACACACACACACACACACACACACACACACACACACACACACACACACACACACACACAGCTATAGGAGGAGAAAAATTGGCTAAACTTGTTAAATCATCAAAATCAACAACATGTATGCTTGACCCTATACCGGCTAGGCTATTAAAAGATATGCTTCAAGAGGTCATAGATCCTCTGCTTAATATCATTAATTCCTCCTTGACATTAGGATATGTACCAAAAACTTTTAAGTTGGATATAATTAAACCACTTATTAAAAAAAACGCAACTTGATCTTAAAGCTACACTGTGTAACTTTTTTAGTTTATTCTTAGCTAAAATCACTTAGTTCTTTCAAAAATATATGTGCTTATTAATGTTTATTTACTTCTTTCAAGTAACAAAGTATTCTCATAAGTTTATAATATGCCATTGAAAACACATACGGGTGAGGGGTTCGAATGCCGGTCGCCATGTTGCTCCTCCATCTTGAAAGTACAGTAGCCAAAGAGGGACATACCCGTAAATTCAAGCTTTGCCTTTCGCATTTTAACACTCGATGGCACCGTGTCGAATGTGAAGAGGAGGATTGCCATGTTAATCTTGGACTAAATCAGCCACCGTAGGAGTTAAAACGAAATCAGAATTGAGAGGAACAGAAACTAATATTCACTGTATGGTCATAAACCTTTACACCACTAGATGGGGAAAAATCACACAGTGGAGCTTTAAAGAATTAGTCAATTACAGGCCAATCTCGAATCTACCGTTTCTATCAAAAATACTAGAAAAGGCAGTGTCTTCACAATTATGCTCCTTTTTAGAAAGAAATGGTATCTGTGAGGATTTCCAGTCAGGATTTAGACCGTATCATAGTACTGAGACTGCTCTAATTAGAGTTACAAATGATTTGCTCTTATCATCTGATCGTGGTTGTATCTCTCTATTAGTGTTACTCGATCTTAGCGCTGCATTCGATACCATCGATCACAATATTCTTCTGAATAGAATCGAAAATTATGTTGGCGTTAGTGGAATTGCATTGGCATGGTTTAAATCGTACTTATCTGACCATTATCAGTTTGTAGCAGTAAATGAAGAGATGTCACACCGAACAATAAAACCCAAAGATTATTTTATGCGGACTCAATTGAAATCCCAAGCCTGCAATGATCAAACGTGCCTTTAAACATGATTGAACATGCTTTCTTTTAACACAAGGCTTCTGGTGTCATCTGCTTTTTACGTATCATGAAGTCGTTGGTTTGACGCACAAATGGTTTTACATTTGCTGTATTTTATTACTCTTCTCATTAATGGACAGGAGGTCTCACACACTCTTCTTAAAGGTCTTACATCCGCATTGCAACATAAGGTGGATATTTATCAATACAATAAATGTAACTTTTATATGAAAACATATGAGCCGAGGAAAATTGACATCACCCTCATTTTTTTTGTTTTATTTGTGATAACACAATAAAAAGTGGACCATATTTGTGCAGGAAATTATGATCACATGCAAAAACAAGGGAGAACTGATAAAATATTAATAACTGAATATGTTTTAGTCAATGTAAGCTTATTTTTGCACGGTAAAATAAAAGCTGTAGCTGCTTTTTTGTCAAATACTTATGTGAAATAAATACCTTAACCAAGTTTAGTGTTCTGTTCTTCCCTCATATATTTGTGAATTTGATCTAGTGGTAATGCATTAACTAAATAATAACTTAAGATTTTTTATTTATTTAAATCTTTGTTCCCATTAGTTAATAAAAATACAACTGTTGATTTTAGTTTGTAATAGCTCAGGTCTTTTAAATAATATTAACAGATACAACTTTTGATTGTAATAACGTATTAGTAAATATTGTAATGAAGAATAGTTAAGATTATCAAATGCTTTGGAAGTTCATACACAGATATACATCATCTATGAAAGAGAACGAATGTATGGGAACAAAATAATACTACTGAAATAAAATAACTGTCTAAGTTTATATAGTTGAGCCTATTATCTATCAATGTGTTTCTCAAGCAGCCAATAAGGAGAGAACTCTAATGGTTAATAATGTCTAGTCCACTGTTTCTGATCAGAGATACCGCTGGAGGATAATCTGGAGATTAGAGCAGCTCATGAACTCCTCAAACTCTCTATTGAGAGAGATCTACACCTGCTGAACTCTCACATCTTCATCCTCTCCTCATCACCGGATCATAAAGACTATATCATAAACACTATATATCTCACGCATGCAGTTTGTATGACATGCTATCACCTGAAGGACTACTTTTAAAAAGTCTCAGCTATAAGGAAATATTCATTTTAAGGGTTTGCACTACAGTCACAATTAAGATTAGAACATTTGCAATATTATTAACACTTCTTGTACTAATTTGCACCTTTAGATTTTTATTAAAATTATAATAATTCACAATTAACATTTTATCCCCATTCATTTATAACCTACATACCTTTTAATTTTACTTTAATTTTTAATACATGCACATCGCAATGATATAATATAGGCTGGCTAAATAATAATAACTTAACTATGAAACAAACAAACAGTTATATTACAAACGAGACACTATATAGATATATCTTTTAATTTAACCCCCTAAGTGTTAATTATATTAATATTTATATCAAAATAATTTTATATATGAAATATCGAAATTATATAATATAGGCTGGCTAAATAATAATAACGTAACTATGAAACAAACAAACAGTTATATTACAAACGAGACACTATATAGATATAGCTTTTAATTTAACCCCCTAAGTGTTAATTATATTAATATTTATATCAAAATAATTTTATATATGAAATATCGAAATTATATAATATAGGCTGGCTAAATAATAATAACTTAACTATGAAACAAACAAACAGTTATATTACAAACGAGACACTATATAGATATAGCTTTTAATTTAACCCCCTAAGTGTTAATTATATTAATATTTATATCAAAATAATTTTATATATGAAATATCGAAATTATATAATATAGGCTGGCTAAATAATAATAACTTAACTATGAAACAAACAAACAGTTATATTACAAACGAGACACTATATAGCTTTTAATTTAACCCCCTAAAGTTAATCGTATTCATATTTATATCGAAAATTTTGAATATATGCACATATCTAAATGATATAATATAGGCCTGGTAAATAATAATAACTCAAGTATGAAACAAACAAACAAACAAACAAACAAACAAACAAACAAACAAACAAACAAACAGTTATATTACCAACGAGACATATAGGTTTTAATTTAACCCCCTAAAGTTAATTATATTCATATTTATATCGAACAATTTTAATATATGCACATATCGAAATGATATAATATAGGCTGGCTAAATAATAATAACTCAACTAACAAACACACACTTCAATCAGAGACATAGGTTATATAGATTTAAATTTAACCCCCAACAAGTTAATTATATATTTGTATCGAGCAAATATCTAAATGATATAATATAGGCTGGCTAAATGATAATAATAAAAGCATTGTGATCGTTCTCTCTAACTGACCGTGTGTCTGTGACTCCAGCTCTCCATAGTCCGGCTTCCTGTTCGTGAGGTGCTTCTTCACCAAGAAAGATCTTGGCATCGTTTAAAGGAAACTATTCCTGAAAAAGGGCGAGCTTTGAGCGGGAGATGGTGTGTGTTGAGGAGTGTGTGATGTGTTTAGAAGTGTGTGATGTTTGGAGAGAAGAGAGAGGCAGGTGCAGCTCCAGCTGGACCGACATCTCGCTCAGCCAATCAGAAGGGAAGGACAAGTGGAGGTGGGCGTGGCCATGTGTGTCCCAACATTCCGCGGCAAACAGGTGTTATTCACCCTCGCGCCCGAGACTCGAGGCTCTTCAGACTGGGAAAAAGACTGGAAAAGTCTAGAGAACAACCATGAACATTTTAAATAAATTGATACGATTGAAATAAATAAATAAGTTATTATTAAATTAACATATGACAAAAATGTAAATGTAAAAAAAAATCCAATGTAAATAAGTAAATCAATTATTTTGCTTTATTATACATTTCGTTTCCTACTTATTCATTTGCTTAGAAAAATAAGTAAAAAATAAATAAATACATTTGATTGAATAAATAATTTAATGTTAAATTACCATTTGATAAAAAAATAAAAATAAATAAAAAATAAATCTATGAATATGCCTAGTAAAATTGTAAAAAATGTGAATATAACAAAATAATATTATTAAAATGAGTAAATAAATTATCTTAAGCGTGCAAACATTTGAGAAATAACTATATATATATAAAATATATAAAATAAATGAATAAAATGTGATCAATATAATTGATTACAAGTGTTGATTGAAATGAACAAATAAATAATTGAATGTTAAATTAGCATATGAGATACAAATGAGATTAAAATAAATATATGTGGAAAAGCCTAGAATAAAACTATAAAAATGTGAATATAATAAAAATAAAAATAATATTAAAATAAGAAATAAATTAGATTATATAAACCAAATAAATTTGATGTAATATTAATTTATTACTTTATTTATTTTTTATACATTTGTTTGATTGTTTTTCTTTTATTTCTCTAGACTTTTAAGTAAACAAATTAGATTAAATAGATACAAAATTTAATAACCATATGATACAAATTTACAAACAAATTTAAATAAATAAATTAGATGAAAAACAAATTAATAGAAAAAACCTAAATTTAAATAAACCAATAAATCATTAAATGTTAAATTACCATATGAAAAAAAGGATAACATTAAAATAGATTTGATTAAAATAAAAATAAAAAATGTGGAAAAGCCTAGAGTAAAACTGTAAAAATGTGATATTAAAATAAGTAAATAAATTAGATTAAATAAACGTGCACACATTTGAGAATTATATGATGATTAAAATAAATAAGTGATTAAATATTAAAATAACATATTAAAATGTAAATACATTAGGTTAAAATAAATTAATGAATAAAAAATGTGATTAATATAAATGAGTAAAAAATTGTTTAAATAAACAAATAAATGATGCATTTAATAAAGTAACTTAATAGAAGCAGTGTCCAGATGTGTTGAGTAAATGCAGAATATGTGTGTGTGTGTGTGTGTGGAAAAAGCACTTTTACTAATGAAATTTATTTTATTTTTAAACATAACAATAGTGTGTGTGGAAGAGGTAATTGGGAAATATATTAAACAATAAAATGTTGTGTTTTCATGTAATTTTACAAAATAAATAGATTCATTTAATTTATTGAGTTCATATTTAATTAATTAATTATTTAAACTGGTACATTTAAATTGTTGTTTTTTTGAATTCTTTATTTATTTAATAACTTCATTTTGAGTAATTTTGTCCTCCATATTGTGGATCAGTGGCGTCTTAACGTTTGGAAACTTTCACCAAATTATTATATTCTTTTCATAAGGGAGGCCAGATAATGTTGTACAATATTGTATTAACTTCAGTAACTCTGTCTCTCTTGATATTGGCCTAATAATTATGAATTAATAACGCAACACCCTGTACAAAACACTGTTCTTTTAACCTATCCCACTGATGAATGGGTTTGTGCATTAATATTTTTCTGTGGTAAACTAATTTAATTTTAATAAAAATGATTACGCTTCCCAATCCGTGTCCAGACGCGACGCGACGCGACACCGCAACACGCGATAAAACGCATCTTATATCATGTATAAGAAAGGGTTTCCATGTTAACTAATTGCACTATCCCAAATGTTTCTAAGAATAATTAAATCCAGATAAATACGCGATTTTAACCAGGACACGTTCATCATTCAGTCTGTCAATCTGTTTACAGGAGAAATGTATAATTATCAAAACAAATAATACCAGATCTAACCCTTGATTTATAATAATGGACTATTTTAATTCACAAATGCTTATGGTGTCTTAAGTAGACACTATGACTCAAATACAGTGAAATAGGCTATTATACATGAATATATAAAGTAGCTTAATAGGTCATTATTTCTATACTTTGGTTATAGCCTACATGGTATATGTTTCCATTACTTTTTGGGAACATATTTTGATATTAGCAATTTGCATATTGGTCATTATATGTCCAGCAACCAGAGGTTAATAAGGGGTTAAAAAACAGGAACATGTGGACCAAAAACACAGATGATATTTTAAGTGCTTTGAGACATTCAATTTAAATCTGCAACTGTATTCGATGTCGCCATCTAGTGTGTCCTTAGTGTATTCACATGGGCTCAAGTGGGATTTTTCTCTCTTTTTAGGTTTTAATTAATAAATAATCATTAAAATACAGCTTGTTAAAGGGTAATAATGTACTCCCAATTAATAAAATACCAACATAATTTACTCATCCTCATATTGTTTTGTACTGATTTTTTCATGCATGATGTGAGGCAATAATCACGGTCTTCACATTCATTATATGGAAATAAAAGAACTGATGAAGAAAAAATGTCACTAACATTCTCCTTTCGTTGCTCCCTGTAGAAAGATTTTGTATGAGTGTGCAAAACACTTGACACATCTCCACCAACACAACTGCAACAAGAACAAACTTAAACACACAAAATATAACATTGTAATTTCATATTTACAGTTTTGACCAAGTTGGTGGTCTCAACAAGGCATTATTGTTTCACACTCAAAAAATAGAGTTAGCTAATAGACTTTAGTTCATAAGAATATTTTAGTTAAACCAATAAATAATTAAGTGCTGATCCACACGCCTTACCAGTGGGTGGCGGTAATGTGCCTAACTTTAAATGCCAACTACCATAAAAGTCCTTGAGAACATTTAAACACAAATTAACTTTTAACCCAGAGATTTTCCTTGACTCTCTTTTTAATTTTATTCCAGAATGCAAAACTTGCTTCTCAAAAATGAATAAAATGTAGTCCTGCCCTATAAATATTTTTTCAATAAGCAGTTTCAGTTACACTTTAATTATGCTTAATGTACACTTGGTATGTATTGTCAATCTTCACCTGCTCTGTTGGTGTGTGATTCATGTATGCTTGTGCAGCAGCATGCCTTGTGTGGTCACAGCAGCATGTTGTGATTTTATTAGCATTGGCAAAACAGCTTTGCACAGCAGCAGAAGCAGCTATGATCAACAGCACCAATAACAACATTACCAGCAATAATGCCACCAGCAGCAGAAGCCATAATCACAATCAGCAGCAGAATTATAATAATCAGCAGCAGCAGCAGTAATAACAGCGGCAGCAGCAGCAGCAGAAGCAATCATCATCATCATCAGTAATAACAGCAGAAGCAGCAGCAGCAATAATCATCATCAGCAGCAGTAATAACAAAATCGGCATCAGCAGAAGCAATAATCATCATCAGCAGCAGTAATAACAGCAGCAGCTGAAGCAATAATCATCATCAGCAGCAGTAATAACAGCAGCAGCTGAAGCAATAATCATCATCATCAGGAGTAATAACAGCAGCAGCAGAATCAAAAATCATCATCAGCAGCAGTAATAACAGCAGCAGCAGAAGCAATAATCATCATCAGCAGCAGTAATAACACCAGCAGCAGCAGAATCAATAATCATCATCAGCAGCAGTAATAACAGCAGCTGCAGCAGACGCAATAATCATCATTGTAGTTCGGTTCTTGGGTAAAGGAAGAAGCCGGGGTCGGCGTTACTGGGACTCGTAGCTTTTATTGCTCTTTCACGTTCCAACAAAATACGTGCTCGAGGGCACATTAACTCATTAACTTCACACACACAGTTTCAACACTCTGTACTGCTATCTCTCTCCAGGCAGGCTGCACTCCGAGTCCCAGTCCAAACTCTCTCTCCTTCGTCTCTCTCTGTCGTGGCTTTTACGCCGTCTCTCCACGCCAACTACTGCAATCAGAGACAGGTGTTATTCATTTGCACTTGACCCACTTACGCCCCGCTCGGCTCCGCCTTCCCTCTCCCTCTGCCGATCCCGCAAAACCACGCCTCCCCTGCCACAATCATCAGCAGCAGTAATAAACAACAGCAACAGCAGAATCAATAATCATCAGCAGCAGCAGAATCAATAATCTTCAGCAGCAGCAGTAATAACAGCAGAAGCAGAAGCAATAATCACCATCAGCAGGAATAACACCACCAGCAGCAGCAGAATTTAATAATCATCATCAGCAGCAGTAGTAACAGCAGAAGCAGAAGCAGAAGCAATAATCATCATCAGCAGCAGTAATAATCATAATCAGCAGCAGTAATAACAACAACAGCAGCAGAATCAATAATAATCATCAGCAGCAGTAATAACAGCAGCAGCAGAATCAATAATTATCATCAGCAGCAGTAATAACGTAGCAGCAGAAGCAGCAGAAGCAATAATAATCATCATCAGCAGTAATAACAGCAGCAGAAGCAATAATAATCATTAGCAGCAGTAATAACAGCAGAAGCAGCAGAAGCAATAATCATCATCAGCAGCAGTAATAACAACAGCAACAGCAGAATCAATAATCATCATCAGCAGCAGCAGAATCAAAAATCTTCAGCAGCAGCAGTAGTAATAACAGCAGCAGCAGAAGCAATAATCATCATCAGCAGGAGTAATAACACCAGCAGCAGCTGAATCAATAATCATCATCAGCAGCAGCAGTAACAGCAGCAGCAGAAGCAATAATCATCATCAGCAGCTGAAGCAATAATCACCATCCGCAGCAGTAATAACTAGGGATGCACGATATTGGATTTTTGCCGATATCCGATATGCCGATATTTTTCAGCTCATTTTGGCCGATGCCGATACCGAGGCCTATATATTTTTATTTTTTCCCTTTGTTTGGAAACAACACCATTTTGAGCAAAAACTATTTTTTTTTCATTCTGGTTTCAGATTTCTGAGGTATCCTTACTAAAAGGATTCTTGTTGAAGATAAATAAATGTTAATAAAGTTCTTTTTATGATAAGAGTATATTAAAAGCTCTGAAAATAACAATAATAAAGTCAGTAATTTTTCACCCCAGATGCAGCTGTAACCTAAATATTGTATTTTTGGATTTAACGTTTGTGCACATGAAGTGGGGGTGGCATGACATCCATTGATGCTGTCTTTTAATTCTACAATTATTGTAGAGCTCCTTGGATTATTTTTCATCATCCATTTCGTAAAATTTTATTACAGATTGATACACTGTATATAAAAGTATTTAATTTACAAGTGTCATGCTTGTGATTTATGACATCATTACTGATTTGTATATTCAGAACAAGAAGTAACTTAAATTTATTTGTGTATTCTACTTTTCATTGTATTACTGTAACAACAGCGCCCCCACTACATGTATAAATATATAGCGGTCTAGCTGGAGGGCACTAGGACCTGGAGGAACTTCTGCTGCTGTGGAGGCTGCCGCACGCGCTAGAGAGTGGGGAGACGCGATTGGGCATGTTTTGGGCTAGTTTTGTTGTGAAAACGTGGCAAATCTGCTGCTGACGGTCACGTCCTTCTGTACGTGCATTCAGAAATTCAAGGCAGCATTTAAAAACAGTCAATATAAATCACTGTACATGCAATGTATTTTCTTGTTTTCACTTGAAGAATGACCGCAGTGCTGACATGGCCTTATCACTGTAGCACTCCTTGCACACGTGAGTTATTGCAGGCGCATATTAACACGTTATCATATCGGCAAGGCATATCGGCATAACGTTTTCATATCGACCGATGCTGATTTTTATATTTTAAGCGTTTATCGGCCGATTCTGATGTCGTGCCTATAATATCGTGCATCCCTAGTAATAACAGCAGCAGCAGCAGAATCAAAAATCATCATCATCAGCAGTAATAACAGCAGCAGCAGAAGCAATAATCATCATCAGCAGCAGTAAAAACAACAGCAACAGCAGAATCAATAATCCTCATCAGCAGCAGAATCAATAATCTTCAGCAGCAGCAGTAATAACAGCAGCAGCAGAAGCAATAATTATCATCAGCAGGAGTAATAACACCACCAGCAGCAGCAGAATCAACAATCATCATCAGCAGCAGTAGTAACAGCAGAAGCAGAAGCAATAATCATCATCAGCAGCAGTAATAATCATAATCAGCAGCAGTAATAACAACAACAGCAGCAGAATCAATAATAATCATCAGCAGCAGTAATAACAGCAGCAGCATAATCAATAATTATCAGCAGCAGCAGTAATAACGTAGCAGCAGAATCAGCAGAAGCAATAATAATCATCATCAGCAGTAATAACATAGCAGCAGAAGCAATAATCATCATCATCAGCAGTATTAACAGCAGCATAAGCAATAATCATCCTCAGCAGCAGTAATAACAGCAGAAGCAGCAGAAGCAATAATCATCATCAGCAGCAGTAATAACAACAGCAACAGCAGAATCAATAATCATCATCAGCAGCAGCAGCATAATCAAAAATCTTCAGCAGCAGCAGCAGTAATAACAGCAGCAGCAGAAGCAATAATCATCATCAGCAGGAGTAATAACACCAGCAGCAGCAGAATCAATAATCATCATCAGCAGCATTAGTAACAGCAGCAGCAGAAGCAATAATCATCATAAGCAGCAGAAGCAATAATCACCATCCGCAGCAGTAATAACAGCAGCAGCACAATCAATAATCATCATCAGAAGGAGTAATAGCAGCAGCAGAAGCAATAATCATTATCATCAGCAGCAGCAGTAATAACAGCAGCAGAGGAAGCAATTATCACCATCAGCAGCAGTAATAACAGCAGCAGCAGAATCAATAATCATAATCAGCAGGAGTAATAACAGCAGCAGCAGAAGCAATAATCATCACCAGCAGCAGTAATAACAGCAGCAGAAGCAATAATCACCATCAACAGCAGTAATAACAGCAGCAGCAGAATCAATAATCATAATCAGCAGCAGTAATAACAGCAGCAGAAGTAATAATAATAATCAGCAGCAGCAGTAATAACAGCAGCAGCAGTAGAATCAATAACCATCATCAGCTGCAGTAATAACAGTAGCAGCAGTAGAAGCAATAATCACCATCAGCAGCAGTAATAACAAAAGCTGCTGCAGAATCAAAAATCATCATCATCAGCAGCAGTAATAACAGCAGAAGCAGCAGAAGCAATAATCATCATCAGCAGCAGCAGTAATAACAGTATTAGAAGCAATAATCCTCATCAGCAGCAGTAATAACAGCAGAAGAAGCAGAAGCAATAATCATTATAAGCAGCAGTAATAACAGCAGCAGCAGAATCGTAATAACCATAATCAGTAGCAGCAGTAATAACAGCAGAAGCAATAATCATCATCATCGCCAGCAATCATCATCATCATCATCATCATCATCATCATCATCATCATCATCATCATCATCATCATCATCAGCAGCAGCAGCAGCATCATCAGCAATAACAGCAGCAATAATAGCAGCAGTAATAATCATCATCAGCAGCAGCAGCAATCATCATCATCATCATCATCATCAGCAATAATCATCATCATCAATAGCAGCAAAAATCATCCCCATCATCAGCAGCATTAATCATCATCATCATCATCATCATCATCATCATCATCAGCAGCAGCAGCAGCAGCAGCAGCAGCAGCAATTATCATCAGCAGCAGTAGAATCAATAATCATCATCAGCTGTAGTATTAACAGCAGCAGAAGCAATAATCATCATCAG